>NC_141157.1:124770360-125073390 GCF_053477565.2 Lygodium microphyllum
GTCAGGCTTTTAATTACCTTGTTCAAAAAATGGGTTCCACGGTCCGATACTATTTCCTTTGGTGGAACAAAATGGCAGATGATCTGCTCAAGTAGGAAACTGGTAGTCTCTTTTGCATTATCATGCCTCGTCGCACGTGCTTCTGACCACTTCGTAAAGTAATCAGTTGCTACTATAATGTATCTCTTCTAAGTAGTAGACAACAGGGTAATAGATCCCACAAAACCGATGCCTCACTTCTCAAATGGAAGGGTAGCCATAATCGGCATAAGTGGTCGCTTTCTATTCTCTCTATTGTCATGCCTTTGACATGTATCACATCTCTTGACATAGTTAAATGAATCCTGGAAGATGGATGGCCACAAATACCCAGCTTTTAAAGCCTTCTATGCTGTTAACCGCCCAGCAAAGTGCCCTCCACAAGCGGAGTCATGGCACTCTTCCAATATAAATGGAACCTCATCAGGCATCACACATCGGCGATAGATATCATCAACACCCTGCCGATGTAGTATTCCTGTGATCAAGGAAAATTTCAATGCCTGCTGTTTAATTTTCCTCTTCTCTAATTTTGATAAAGTAGCTCCAGTCTCTCCCGTAGAAAAATAGTGCAATATAGCAGCATACCAGGAGGACTTGAACAAAGTTTCAATATCACTTCCTTCAGCCGAGACCTCTTTTGGCTCTCCGAAATCCACAAGACACTCTACAATGCCCTGAAGCTTTAGCGGCTGGCTCTTAGTCTCATAGCGATTAACCACTTTGCTAAATGATCAGCCAGCTGCAACTTATTCAACAATAATAAAAGCCCTTCTGCCTTCATATAAAAAACCACCTTCTCATAAAGAATGTAGTGCATGAACTTTTTGTCGCAAATACCATCTCAATTCAAAACTTCTCCATATAGGTGTAGTTAATTTCTAATATTCCCAACTTCCGACTAGCAAAAGCTATCGGATGGTACCACTTCTCCTCCCAAATTTGGGATAAGCAGCAGCTAACATGGTTTTTGCTGAAAATATATAGAACATTTCGCCCCTTTTAGCTCCTGCTTCACATCGTCAAAAGATACTTTGCAAGCATCATTCCATGCAAACTGACGATTAAAGGATAATAGGTTCATCAGTGGCAACGTTCATTCTGCTAGGGCATTGATAAACCTACGATAATACCCTACTGATGATAGAAAGCTATGCACTTCCTTTGGAGTACATGGCCGACTCATGGTGACTATGACCTTAATCTTTTCAGGGTCAGTCGCAATCCCTACGGAACTAACCATATGGCCTAACAATAGCCCATAAGGCACTCCAAAGACGCACTTCCGTGGGTTGAGAGCTATGAAAAATTGTCAACAACGCTTGAAACACTTCCAGAAAATAATCGATTGCCTTTCTCTTACAGTGGCTGCCCCTAAGTCATCAATGAATACTTTCAACTCCTTTGGGGAGATGTCACCAAAGGTCTTGTCGGCTGTTCTTTGCCACGAACCAAGTGCATTACATAACCCAAATGCCATCACATGGTATGCAAAGGTACTGAAGACAGTGATAAATGTCATTTTCAGCTTGTCTTGGTCAGCAATCGCCATTTGGTTATACCCTGCAAAGCAATCCATGAACGAATATATTTCCCTACCCCCGCCAATCGATCCAAAATTTGGTCAATAAATGGTAACTGGTAATAATCTTTAACAGTCTATTTATTTAGCTCTCTAAAGTCTATACAAAGACGGATTTTATTATTCTTCTTCTTTCTAATCACAACTAGCGAACACCATTCAATATGCTGAACTGGGAAGATCAAACCCGCTTTTTGCAACTTCTGTAGCTCATCAAACAACCTATCCCTTAGTTCAAAAGGCATACGCCTTACTTTCTGACTTATAGGGCATGTACCTTCCTTTATAGGAAGGGTATGCATAGCTAGACTGGGAGAAATACCCCTAAGTTTGTCAGAGCTCCAAGCAAAGAGATGTCATGGAACTCCTGAATCAGGGACATATAGTCCTCTCTCTCTTTCGAACTGAGCATGGAACCTAATTTGATTGGCCACACATCATTAGGCGTTCCAAGGTCCAACTCAATAATGTTTGCATCTCTTATTCAATCTTGAGGCTCTATTGGCTCATTCAAGGTTATTTGATAAATATCCTCTGTAGTGGACCCTTCTTTAGATCCATCGCTTGATGACGTCTCACTACCAGATGGATCATCTATTATTTCTAGTTCAATGGAGGATAATGGAGCTCTCTCACTCTGAGGAGACTCAGGGTAAGCATCCACTAGTACACGATAGGCACCTCGACCTAGAATCACTCGACCACTAGGTATATCGACTTGACCATCTGTCAGTAGAATCTGTGGCCTGCCTAGCAAAACTTGATAGCTACGACATCCTGCAAACCTTATCACCCTAAAGTCTAGATAGCATTCCACGCTTGCAATTGTAACGTGCACTTTAGTGATGCAACCTTCTGGTTGTCTTAGACTATCATCATCCATCCTAAGAACTGTGGAGCCATCTTTTTGGATCTCTAGACCTAACCTCTCCATCAAATCTGAAGTCATGATATTGACGGAGAATCCAATGTCCATGATAGAGTGCTCCACTAATATTCCATCCACAAATGCTAGAACCCTAGGGCAATGCTTTTCAGCATGATCGAATCAATCTTCTCCCACTCTAGCTGTGCCCAAAGGTTCTACAATATACCCTATAAGAAGGATTCTCTTGAATTCCTTGCGTACTCCTGGAGAAAGTTTAATCAATTGTAGGAGATTTACGTCTGGTTTAACTTCGCAAAGAGAACTTGCTAGGTCAAAGTCATGGTAGTTAGCCAAAGTTCTCTTCTCGTGCCAAACCATTCTCTCCTTTGGTCTTTCAATCGGCTTTGGTGCCTCTTTTTTAGCCTTTACCTTCTTTCTTGGCAATCCTTTATCCTTCTCGGGATCAAGTTTACTACCAACAGGTCTTAAAGGTTCACCTTCCACATCAAGATTCAAGAATCTCTTTTCCCTAGCATCTTGCTTAGGGCTTCCCTCGACAAGTTTTACAATTCCTTTGTCACCCTCTTTGATATTTTGACCTCTTGTTACGGCTTGTAGATTAGAAGTTTCAGCATCATTGACACATACGGCCTCAATAAGGCTGACTCCACTGCCATGAGGCAACTCCTCTACAGTAGCCTTTCCTCGTTGCAGTATTTGTCTTGGTCCCTATTTAGTGAGGCCGCCTGACTAGCCATGGGCATAGTCATACTAGGAGGGGCTGGTAACATAGGAAAATTTGGCATGATACTCCCTCTCCCATTCACATTTGACATGGGGTCCCCTTGACTCCCATTGGTTAAGGCCAAATTATTACCATTCCAATTTATCCTGGTTGCATAAGCCGCTTGCAAGCACGACTCTACTCATGCTTGGGTAATAGCAGTGTCAATATCGCCCAAAGCAACACTACTAAGCTGCACCAGGATATTAAAATCCAATCCATGTAGGAAATATTGTGACTGTGCAGCCGCTGGAATGGGAATATAAGCATTAAATTTGCGAAGAACTTGCTTTAGTTTCTTGGCATAGGCCTAGACATTCTCATTTGGCTCTTGGCGTGTTACATTCAAGACACGCAACCAATACTACCCACCCCTTTCAGGGGAAAAATCTCTATGGAAAGCCATGAAGAATTGGGCACTACTAGTTATGGTTTTGGCTTCTAGACCGTGATACCACACTGTCGCTCTTCCTTTTAACATCATGTTGAAGAACATCATTAGTTGTCCTTCGTCTTGGATCCGATAGTTGAACATGAGAGTTTGAAACTCCTTAATATGGAGTTATCCATGTTCTTCTACTAACCCATGGAAAATGGGCAAATGTACTCTTAATGCCGATAAATCCGATGTCCCTGCTGGAATTGCGATGGGTTGTGCCATGGCTACAACTGGATTGACAATGGGAGTTTGTGTAGGTGCAACTACACCCCCACTTGTTGTGGGTTGATTAACTCGAAGTAGAGAAGTACTAAGACTTCCATTTGCACTCAAAGGGCTGCTTGTGACACTTAGGTTACTAGAACCACTATCTCTTATACCTAACAGGCTGCTTCTTTGAGGAGAATACCGTCTTACAATATCCAACCGCCATCTAGCCCTCTTAGCACGTTATGCTTTTTGTATTTTGGCTTCACAATCCTTGTCAAAGAATATAAACCAAATATTTGGTCCCTAAAAACCCTAGATTCAAGAACCACCACTTATTCGTGGCTTCCAGGCAGATGCACCACTGATGGGACCTAAAATGGGCCAGCACTGGCTATAGCACTAGCCGGACCTTTGACAATATGCACAAGACAACCGCACGGCCTCACGGTCAGAAGCGTCTACAGGACACATTGCCCTGCCATCGTACGTATATTTTTCATTTGTATCTTGTTTATAGTCCAACCCTTAACCTTCTCACACTCCTCAGAGGGAGACCCTATACATTTTGGTGTAATTCACCATGTAGAACAACATAGGAGGCACCTTGGCTGATTGCAGCGGCCTCATTGCGACCCTCATACACCTTGGGGATTGGCCCCTTGATGCGTCGCTAACACATATGAAATAGACTCCGCTCTTGGTACCAATATTATATAATTCCAGGAATGTAACAGTCCTCACTTACTTGTCCCCTTGGACCCATCGTCTAGACCTACGACTTAGGTGCCTTACTCTCTCCAGCACGGGTCATTTATAATACAACCAAGTGCTATTCATGCTAGAAATAGATACCATTTATATGATTCATGCAATGGTGGATGTCTTATTGTGCACAAACAATTAGGGTTTGAAATCAACCTATGTATTGTGCAAAAAACAACCCTTTTAATGAATTTTTGCTTATACGCAATGTTGCATTATAGGAACCTAGCACCACGGCAATCCTCATGCTGCTAGATCCATTATTTCTAAATAAACCGCATCCTAAAGAGAACAATCAAAATTTGTATTATTTCAACGCTTAAACTATGGTATAACATCATCCTCCCCCTCACCGTTTAAATTTTGTTGCAATGCATAGGTGTAGAGGTTCTTTTATGTCATTTTTTGTATGTAAAAGCAATAAATATGCACTTTAACACAAAGGACAATGCCAAATTGAGGCTTAATATCATGCTTCAATCCCATCAGACATTCACATACATCTTTTTTTTTCATTTTTTTCAAACCCAAGAAACTCATTTTTCCCCATTTTTCTCTATTTTTTCTATTTATTTTAATAGAAAATAGGTATTTTCTAGATTTTTTTAAATAACTGATCATTTGAACTAAAATTCAGCATTTTTTCTTATTTTATTCCATGTCCACTCATTTTTCCCTACTCAAAATCAAAGAAACTATCAAATTTCATCAAAATTTGTATTTTTTCGGGCCTAAAAATGTATCATCATTATAAATCAATACAGATTCTGCATAAAAATGATTGCAGCCCTCAAGAATAATGCAAGGAACATTCAAATAAAATTTCAGCCCATGTGCTCACCATTTAGACCATGAACAATAAAAAACAAGCAAAATTCTTTCATAGAGCATACCGCCTTTTTTGCATGTTTTGGGTTTTTTGAATATTTAATTGGGACTGTGTATCGACCAATCAGCCATGGATTTTAGCACAGATCTTCAGTCTTCAGCCTCCTCAGCCTCTTGGAACAATCCGGTGCCTCCTGCACGACAAGCAACCATCTCCTGATTCTCTTCTTGATTCTTGCCACATGAAGTGCCTCTATGCAGGAGAGAGAAAGATTGAATTCTGATCTCCACAATCAAGCAGCCATTCCACGCACGAAGACCGATGATGAGGGGCAAAGATAGAGTGTAGATCAGCCATCCGATCAGTTGGGGGGTTGTTTGCAGGCCCCATAGCCCCCTCTTTATCAATCATGAAAAATGGCGGCTTCTTTCTCTACACACAAAAAAAACGGATGCCCCCCCCCCCCAATTTTGATTTTTGGTTGGGGCTCCAAAGAGAGCCCCCAAAAGGTATGACTCTTGGGCCCCCATAAAGTCTATTCCCACTTAACATTTGGCCTTGGCCTCCCGGGCACTACCACTTCCTTGTTCGGTATCCAAATTGAAGTCTAAAAAATCTTGGGCATCCGTCTTGAAGTCCTCCACTGCCAAGCATCTCCCAAGGTCTCGTGTGACATGCCAAAAAATTATGAAAATTCACTAAATATCATCTAGTGGGTCTGAAGCTCGAGCAACGATGAAAGATAATGCTAAGGAGACAGCCAGTTTCATGATGGAGAAAATTGTTTGATGTTTTGGTCCACCGAAAGAGATTGTGTCTAATCGAGGGACATACTTTTTGAACAAGTGGCCCTGAAGATTAAGCACAACAAGACTACTAAATATAATCCTCAACGGAATGACCAGGTTGAGAGTACTGTAAGAAGCTGGGAATAAGGATTTAGTGTAAAAATAATATTGATGTTATGCCATGTCACACTGACATTGGTATAAAAGGAGAGGACATGTAATTTTTTATATCTTTTTGACACATTAATACAATTACTGTCCTTCTCTCCCATCTTGCTCACATCTTCTATGGCTTCTTTCTCTTTCCTGTCTTTCTCTCTCCAATTCTAGTATTTCTCTCTCCTCGTCACTCTCTTTCTCTCTCTTCCTGTAGTCTTTCTCTCTTCTGTAGTTTTCTCTCTCCTCTTTCTCTCTCTCTAGTTCTCTCTCTGACAAGTGGTATCAGAGCATTGGTCTTTGATCCATTTTTCCTTCTATTTTCAATCCTATTTTCTCCATCAAAAATCAATTTCAGACAAGTGCTTAGTAAAGACAATGACTAGTGGAGGGTTATAAACTATCTATAGTTAGTAAGAGGCTACATCTGGAGATCTCCAAGGTCAGATATGGGGGAGGATGATTAAAGTAGCAGCTCATTATCAAATTTCATGCAAAACTGGAGGTAACTAGGGTAAAGGAGAGTTAATCAGGCTTAGTTTGGGGTTAAACTATAGTTACTTTTCAAAAGAGGTATTTCTTTTCTCTTTCTCCAAGATTTGACCAAGCTTTCATGGAGTTCTTTAGCTGAGATCTTCTCTTTATTCACTGATCCTTGCTCTCCTTCAACAACGGCTTGCATAATGGCCTTCTAGGCATGAAATGCTACAGTTTGTATACCATTTTCTTGACTAGAGGATCAGCCCCACATGTGCAGGACAGTAACCTGAAATTTGTGCTTCTTTTTTTCGACCTGTTCTTCACTAATCTCCATCCAATCTCTAGTACTGATGCTTCTCAATGGTCTTTGTTATTGATTACTTCAAGTCTCTGATGTGTAGGCTCCAAAATGGGGCTATATTCTTCATCCTTTCTCTCTCTTGAAACCCTACATGAACAATCCATGGGCGGCCATGAAAGCTTCAGCCCAAGCTTTTATTCTTCAATAATTTCTTGAGTATTCCTCATCAATTCAACCCTGGCATCATCTCAGTGAGGATTCTTTAACAAATTGCAAAGATTTCAGCCTGTGGAGGATATCGGAGCTCATATTGAAGGTTTATTTTGGGGCTTTTCTTCAAGAGGCTTGAATCTTTGGTATTCAAGTGTTCAAGCAAGCCTGGGGCATTGATCCTTCATGGATTTGAGCATATTGGAGCTCATATGGACTGATTTAGTGGATATTTCAAACGTCATGATGGATTCATGGTGGATTTATAATGGATTTTGAAGAATTCTTCCATCAATGGGATTGGAACTGACATCTATCATCTTCTTCAAGCTTAATCAAGGTATTTCTCTTACTTAATCTTTGAAATCTCTCAATAATCCACTTGCTAATGCTTTTCCACTTGTTGATGAGAGATTATTGATTAATTAATTCTTTGAATTGATCAATAGATCATAGATTAGTGTTATTTCCATTAATCTCAGCCTATTTCATTGAATTTCAGTATTGATTCTATCATAACCTCATCATAAATATCATTTGCCAAGTTTGATGCATAACCTTGACTTGTTGGGTTGAATTCTTTTTCCCAAGATGAAATATTGTAAAAGGATAAGTACTAAAGCAATCAGTGAGTCACTGAATTGCATTGGTAAGACCCTTTCCTTATCCAAGTTTTCCAAATTTCATTCAATTGCATCTCATGAAAGGGGCTGAATGAATATTTCAGCAATGCATTTTATACTGGTTAATTAGAATAGAATGTCATTGCCATATTATTGATATACCCACTGAGGAAAAAGGTGGATGCTGGGGGAGATGGTCAGACAAAAGAGAGATGCTGAAAGGGTGCAACCAACTGACCCGGGGGGAACTTTGCTCAAAGGGGTGCAACCAACTGACCTGGGGGGAACTTTGCCTACCTCCCGATGATTCGGAGCCCGTGTAGAGATCCTGTCATGTCATTTTATCCCTCACACTAGTACAATGAGTGGATAATGGAAGATTGAAGATTTTCCAAAGCCTCAAGTATCTTCAGGATCAAAACAAGGTAAAACAGGATTTTACAGGGCACAAGGCATTTACAAGTTGCTACAGGTACACACTTCATTACTGAAGTACATGTGCAGGTACTACAGGGCACCACAGGTCCTACTCAGTCTTCTATAGGGTTTGGTACCCATTTGGGGTTACTATTTTACCTTACAGGGTCAAAACAGGGCATTTATAGGTCAAAACAGGGTGCAACCTTGGACAGCTCAGACTCAGAGATTGAGTTGCAAAATTTTCTGTCCTAAATTTGTTATAGTGTTCTATAGCTCATCTCAAAGATGAAATTCTTGGCTTTGATTTGAACTTAAAAATTTTGAAATTGATGTTTCATAGCAAAAGTTATAGCCGTTTTTCTGACAGGGGATACTGCAGGACTACACTATTATGGCAGGGTATAAGGATAAAAATAAGGTCCAGGATGATTATGCTCAGCAAATCATAGATTCCATGTTGGATATTGTACCTCAAGAGATCCCTGAAGAGCCTCAACAACAAGGGAAAATAAATATACTCAATGATACCTTTTACATACATGAACAAAGGCATAGAGAACGTCATGAGGCACTACTATCAAGAATGGAGCAAATGGTTTTGTCTACTGATCAAACGAAGTCTTCCATTGAGAAGTTAGTAGATTCAATGACTCAAACAAAGGCTTCTATTGACAAGTTTGTGGAATCCAATGCTCAAATTATGGCTCAATTATCCCAATGGATGCAGATGCAAATGGGATCTAAAGAAGCCAAGGAGAAAGGCTATTCAAATATTGAGCCTTCAGTCCCACTTCAGCCATCTAACCAAAATGGTCATGGTCATGGAATTATTGGACAAAGAGGCATTCCAAATAGCCAATATGAAATAGGTGAGACTTCACAAAGGCATGATGACTATTTGAGCAATTTGAATGGAGGCAACTCTCAAGCTTTTAGGATGAATACTCAACATCCTAGGGGTCCTCTACCAATGGGAAGATTACATAGTGGTTCTCAACCTGCACCTATGGGGATATTTCCATCTCAATTTGGGGATTCAATGGATGGTACTCATGATCAATCTATTTTGGGACAGCAACCATTCCATGAAAGAGAGCTGAAGGACAAGATCATTTTAGCCAAGTTTAATGGTCAATCATCTTCACCATTTGATTTAGAGGAGTGGACCTCTAAGATGGAATCTTACTTTGACATATTCCCCAAAACTAATGACATGAAGATTCATTTTTCTTCTTCGCATTTGGAGGGATTTTCCCATACTTGGTGGAGGTATATAAAAAGGGAAAATATACTTGTAGAGAATTGGGAAGCTTTCAAGGCACTTATTAATGAGGTGTTTGTCTCCCCTCTTGAAAAAGCGAAATTGGCACGGAGATGGTATGGTTTGGAATAAAGAGGCCTAAGTGTAAGAGAGTATAGTAACCAATTTCTCAACCTAACCATGTATCTAGAAAGCATCAGTGATGAAGCTAAGCTCCACAAGTACATGTATGGTTTAGAGCCATCTTTATTAGTTGATGTCATGGCACAAAATCCTACTTCTCTCTTTAAGGCTATTGAGCTTGCGGAGCACTATGGAAGGAAATATAGAAGAGAATCTTCATTTCAGCCTGGTTTTGGATAGCCAATGACTGTTTTTAAACAGGGGCAAGTTGGTAACATTTATGGCAACAATCATGTGCCCAATGGGAGCTTAAGGGTGCCAACTTATCCACCATTCAATGCTTCTAGACCTCAAAGTAATTTCAAGACAGCAAACTGTCCTAGAGTTGACTTCAAACAAGTGGACAACAAGCCTAAATCCATTTCAACCAACATGAATCCTAAGTCTATTCCTATGGATGTTTACAAAGAAAGAAAGGAGAAAGGTTATGTTTCAAGTGTGGGGAAAAGTATACACCTGATCATGCCTCAAAGTATGTATATAAAAATGTCAAACCCAAGCTTTAGAGTATGTTAGTCTTTGAGGATCTTGAAGATGAGATGGATGAATCTAATTCAATTGCACTCAATGCTAAAAATGATGATCTTGATGAAGAAGTTGGGCAAGAGTATTTCTATGATCTAGCCGACTCTTTTCCTTTTGATCCAGGTGGAATTGTTCCTTTTGATCCAGATGGGACTTGTCATGAGCCACTTGCTACCACTAGTTGTTCTATTTTCATGGATGCTTGGACAGGTTCTAAGAGCCTTAGTGCACTCCATATGAAGGGTAACATTCATGGAAAGACTGTGTTCATTCTAATAGATAGTGGCAGTACCTATAGTTTTGTGAATAAGTCCATTATGGACAAGCTAAATTGTATTTCCATAGATTTACATCAGCCCATTAGAGTTAAAGTGGCCAATGGTGAAGAAGAAATCAGCGCACAGATATGCCCACAGGTTTCTATACAGCAGTTGGCTGAAAATTTTGAAGCAAAAGTAAACCTGATTACTTTGGAAATGGGGCCTATAGACATTGTACTCGGTTGTGATTGGTTGATGACATTAGGCAAGATCACTATAGATTTCTCACAGTTGTATATGGAGTTTATTCTCAATGGACAGCTCATCCATTTACAGGGAATTCCTAGTAGATCAAATTTTCAGCTTATTACCATTCAATAACTCAAAAGGGAGTACAAGTGGCATTTAAAAATATTTGTTTTACATTTGAATAAATAGATGCAAGATTAGCCCAATAATTCAGCAAACCATCCAGCCTTGAAAACTCTTCTTGAGGAGTATAGGGATTTGTTTGAAGTGCCTACTTCATTGCCTCCCAAGAGAGCAGTAGATCACCCTATTGATTTGGAACCCAACTCAAAGACAATCAATAAGCCACCTTACAGATTATCTAAGTGTGAATAAGAGGAAGTAGCCAAGCAAATCAAGGAATTTCTTGAGATGGGATTCATTGAACCAAGTTTTTCACCTTATGCATCTCCAATTTTGTTAGTAAAAAAGAAAGATGGATCTTTCAGAATGTGTATTGACTACAGGGATCTTAATAAGATCACAGTGAAGAACAAGTATCCGATACCCAGGATTGATGATTTGCTTGATGAGCTCAAGGGGGCTCAATTATTTACGAAGATTGATTTGAGGTTAGGGTATTATTAGATTCGCATGTGAGAGGGTGATGAGGTTAAGACTTCTTTCAAGACTGATCGAGGGCTCTATCATTTCTTAGTGATGCCATTTGGGCTTACAAATGCCCGAGATACCTTCCAGAGCCTGATGAATAAGATTTTGTAGCCTTTCCTCTTTTAGTTTGTCTTGGTGTTCTTTGATGACATTCGGATCTACAATAAGACTTTACAAGATCACTTAGCACATATGAGGAGGGTTTTTGATGTATTGAGATATCACATGCTTTTTTCTAAGGAAAAGAAATGTTCTTTCATGCAGATTGAAGTGGAATACTTGGGACATATTATCAAAGAAAAAGGGATACAGGCTGATCCCAAGAAGGTGTAGTGTATAAAACATTGGCCAACACCTACCACTACTACCTCTCTTAGAGGATTCCTTGGCCTATCTTCATTCTATCATCGATTCATCAAGCACTATGTGGCTATTACAGCTCCTTTGACTGAAAGGTTGAAGAAAGAGGCTTTCTTTTGGGATGCTCTTGCAGATAGTAGCTTCAACCAGTTAAAGGGGCTCCTTACCTTTGCTCCTATCTTAGTATGCCCGGCTTCTCCAAAGAATTTACCATGCAGTGTGATGCTAGTGGTCGTGGCATTGGGGCTCTTTTGTTACACGAGCATGGAATAATTGCCTTTGAGATCCGTAAGCTTACAGATAAAGAAATGACCATGAATTTTTATGACCAGGAGATGTCGGCTATCTTGCATGCAATTAATAAATGGCACCATTACTTGTATGGCAGCCGATTCAGAGTCCACAGTGATCACAGGGTTCTTAAGTATTTCCTTACTTAGTCCAATCTTACGCTTGAGTAGTGTCAGTGGGTAGCTACACTACATAATTATGGTTTTAACATCACTCATACGAGGGGCAAAGATAATATAGTGGCTGATTCTCTTTCTCATATGTGGGCTTGCAAAGTTTCAGCTATGGCTGAATTGCATAATGATCCGATTAAAGAACTACAGGAGGCTTATCTTTTGGATGAAGAATTCAGCCATATTTTTTAGAAATTATAGCAAGGTCTTATGGAAGAAAACTCGCATTATCGGTTTAAAAACGGCTTATTTGGTTGAAAGGCAAGATTGTCATTCCTTCTATCTCTTCTTTTACACTGAAATTTATGGAGGAACTACATTCTTCGCCTTTAGCTAGACATCTAGAAGTTTTCAAGACCTATGACAGAATCAGTAAAAGTTTCCATTGGAAAGGACTGTGAAAAGATGTCAAGGACTTTGTCATGAAGTGTATGGACAACACCCATAAGCCAGGAGGTTTGTTACATCCATTACCTATTCCTACAGATAAATGGACTCACATTACTATGGATTTCATTACTAGCTTACCTACTACCAAGAAGGGATGGAATAGTATATATGTGGTGGTAGATAGACTCACCAAGGCAGCCCATTTTATTCCAACCAAGATCCAAGCCTCTCAAGTGGCCAGTCAGTTTATGGAGAAGATTTTTAGACTACATGAATTACCGCAAGTGATTATTCATGATAGAGACTCAAAGTTTATGAGTAACTTTTGGCAGGGGGTATTTACATCTATGGGCACTAAATTGGCTCCATCTATGACCTATCATTCACAAACTGATAGACAAACAGAAAGAGTTAATAAATGGTTGGAGGCTTATCTTCGCCATTTTTGCGATGATGTCCCAACTTCATGGGATTCTTGGTTACACTTGGCTGAGTTTACTTACAACAACTCTACCCATGCTAGTATTGAAGTTTCACCCTTTGAGGCTCTGTATGGCTACAAGGTGCCCTTACCCACAGTCATCTTTAATGAAAAGATTAACCCTCATGGGAAGGAAGAATTGGAAAGAATGCAAACCCTTCTTCAGCAATGTAAGATGAATCTTAGGAAAGCTCAAGACCAAATGAAGATGTATGCTAATGAGAAGAGGTGCCCTTTAGAGTTCCAAGAAGGAGAGCTGGTCTTACTGAAGGTGCCCAAGTCTAGGTACTCTACATTAAAAGATGGGTCTAGTAATAAGCTTGCTCACAAGTTTTATGGCCCCTACCGGATCCTAAAGCGCATTGGAGACTTGGCATATAGATAGAGCTCCCTTCTTCCACAAAGATTCACAATGTCTTTCATGTTAATCAGCTCAAGTCTTTCTATGGTGATCCAGTGGATATACACTTGATGAGCTGCCACCTATTGATGAAGAAGGTCTTATTCAGTACATCCTAGAGGTTGTTATAGGTCAGCGTGAGAAGAAGCTTCTATCTCATTCTATCATGGAATATTTGATCAAATGGAGAGTTTTACCATCTAAGGAATCTTGATTCTATATTGGATGAGTTTCCTTTCTTAAGGGATACATTAATGGCTGAAGCCTATTGATTATGGAGCTAGTTTAGGTGCACACAAGATCAGGACAGCGTGCTGTTTAAGAATAGCTTTTATTGTGCCTAATTTTCAGAATTAAGCTATCTACATGGCCTTAAAGTACTCTTCAAGAGCTACATTTTGATATATGGCATGCCTCATTTGGACACTTCTACTAGAAATTATGGTAGATTTGGTCGAACAGGATTTGTTTACATAGCAAGCTGTCTACTTCATTTTGAGATTATCTATTGAAGATTTTATGGCTCCATATACTCTTGAAGTATTCCAAATCATGTATGTAGCTAAGGCCTACTCTTCTTCTTCAATTTTAGTCCATATGTTGGTCATTTTTAATTCATTTTTCCATTTGTAAAGCTGTAAAAATAGAGTAGTACTCTGTTCTATCCATCCTTTTCTAGTCTTTCAAGTTTGTTTTTTAGGGCAAAAACTTTTGGGAAGGGATGGATCGTAAGAAGCTGGGAATAAGGATTTAGTATAAAAATAATATTGATGTTATGCCATGTCACATTGACATTGGTATAAAAGGAGAGGACATGTAATTTTTCATATCTTTTTGACAATTAATACAATTACTATCCTTCTCTCCCATCTTTCTCATAGCTTCTATGGCTTCTTTCTCTTTCCTGTCTTTCTCTCTCCAATTCTAGTATTTCTCTCTCCTTGTCACTCTCTTTCTCTCTCTTCCTGCAGTCTTTCTCTCTCTTCTACAATCTTCTCTCTCCTCTTTCTCTCTCTTTAGTTCTCTCTCTGACAAGTACAAATAAAAAAATTGTGGGAATCTTATCCAAGATAGTATCGGAAAGCAAGCACGACTGGGATAAGAAATTATATGTGGCAGTGTGGGCTTACAACTCGACATTCAAGAGAGCCATAGGCCACACCAAGCTAGTGTATGGGGAGAAGTGCGTTTTGCCATTAGAAATAGAGCTCCCCATTGTGAGTTTTACCCTTAATCATTCATTGGGAGAGGGAGAAGCATAACAATAATGGTATACATCTCAGGCACATCTTGATGAGATTCGGTTGCAGGCTTTACTACATCAAGAAGTAGGGAAGAGGAGAATAAAATCCCTTCATGATCTTTGGGCTAAGAAGTACAAATTTGTGAAAGTTCAGTTAGTGTTGTATTATGATGCTCGTCTCAGGAGCTCTTTCTAAGAAAATTAAAACCTAAATGGGATGGACCATACAAGATTGTACGTTTAGGAAAGAATGGCTCTACTGCCCTTCTAGCATATTTTTAGGGGGTAGAGTTTAAGATTAAAGTTAACTTTAATAAGATGAAGCCTTACTATGTGCAAGGGCTGATGTTGGGCTTGGTGCTTGCACAAGTCCTTTAGAATTCAGCTTAAATGTGCAATAGATACTAAGACGAGTGGATGGGACGCATCATTTCCTATTTGGAGCATCCGTATCTTGAGCAACGTTACCACCAGGGTCGAGTGATAGGGTGGAGCAAAGGGTATTAGGTTATAGAGTAGCAAGACGAATCCTTTACATGGAAAATTAAGGTCTACTACCACCATTGTCAATGACTTTTGACTAGCATTCCTATCGAGTTCAGCAAGGAAGGAGGGACTGTGCCTATTATACATCCTCTCTCTTGGCTTGATTTTGATTATCATATGTATGAGTGAGCTTATTATTATGGCGTGGCCTATCAATGAAGCATGGGTTTATACTCTGTATTTTGACAGAGCTTTTAGAGAGCCCGCTAAACATGTGAGTGTTGGTCTGGTCATTAAATATCCTTGACGTAGGGTTGTCATGAAGATGTGAGTCTATTTAGGACCCTCTTGTACTAATAATATGGCAAAATACAAGGCCTTAATCATGGGGTTGAATGTAGCCCGATGTGGTGGTATCCGTCGATTATTGGTTAATAAAGGTGACTCACAGTTCATAATCAATTAGCTAAATAGGACATATAGTGTGCGAGATCCCATCTTAGGGATGTACTGTCATGTAGCCTTGGATGTGTTGCATATCTTTGAGACAGTGACTTGTCAATTAGTTCCTGGACAATGGAATCGCTTTGTGGATTTCTTGGCCAACTATGCTTTCATGGAAGATATATTTTTCAATTGTGGTCCAAGAGAGCCCTTGCAATTACCTTCTAACATTAGCCCTAGACTACTTTGGGGTCTTCTTTGCTGACACGTCATATTTTGATCGATGGTTAGTTTGGGTTATGAGTCAGGTAGCAAGTGAGCACCTTCTTACTCTGGCATGGATGCATAGGATTGTGTATCATCATATTCGTCAAACACCCCTTGCTATTTATGCAGGGGGTTAGCTAATAACTTGATGCACTTAGTGTAGGGCCTAAGAAGCCTTATCGGATCTCAAATTCAAGCTCGTTTGCCCCCCCTCCCCCCCCCCCAGAAAGAAAAAAATCCACTTGCCTACAGTGTGAAAACTTGAGGATTGAACTAGATATTTTAATGTTAAACCTTAATAACTTGATTAAGGGGGCCATAATCACAAAAAAACTTTTTTGGGGAAGAGGGGATGTCATTTTCTCGACTCATCCTTTCATGGCTAAAAAATGAGTTTTTCTGTTCATGGGAATCAAGAGGAATGCTCTGGGTCATGAGATCTTGAATTTTTTTGCCCATCATCACTCCAAAAATGATTGAATTTGATGCATTAAACAAAGAGATCTATTTTCAATATTTCTCTCTCCTTTCTTCTCTCTCCTCTTATTACTTGTTTCTATGGATCAATTCATGAGAGAAGGGGGTAGGGTTTTATGAAAGATGCTGATGGAATGATGGTGTTGCAGGGAAGGAGATACCCGCCGACACAAACTGAAGGTGATACCCACCCAAACCATGGAAGCACCACCATCTCACTTGTGCTTGAAGCAGACTAGGAACAAAAAAAACATGAGTAATTAGCTTGCCCACAAATAGAAACCACCATAGAAATCGAAATACCACTTAGCCCTCCAGGAAGTATTATGGAAATCATGAGGAGAAGAAGATAATGGGTGGAAAGAAGTAGAAGGAAGCTCACTGGCAACCACTACTCAACCAGTGCCAAACATATCCTTTCTATAGAGACGGGAGTACTTATCAATCAACTAGGATAGAGAACTCATCACTTGGGAACAATGGGAGCTCAAGAATCACCTGTGCAATTTACTTTTAACTTTCAAAGTGGGCTCAAAAAGGTGTGATAGTTGTGTAGAAGGTAATTCAAGTATCATTAAGCTTAGAGAAAAGATGGCTAGAGAAAAAGATTTAAGTCATTGGACGTGGCAATGTGAATTAGTAGATTATTATCATGATAAGGTGATTTGTCAAAGATGCGGGATCTAGAGCATAGCAGAGGCGGAAGCTATGGAGGATGGAAGATGAAGATACTACTCATGTTGACATTGACAAAGAAGACAACTATTACACAAGTAAATTAGGTTTCAAGATTGAGACTTGAACTCATAAACACAATCTTGTGTAGGACTGACAATGACATAGACACTTGACAGAAAGAGACAAGTACTATTGCATTATCATCATATGAAAGTGATAGTCAAGTACATCATTATATAGGATTTCTTGGTAGCACACTACATCCACTATGCCTATGGGATCTGTCTCTCTTCCTAGAATGAACTGCATCTCCCTAGCCTAGCTGTTCCATACAAAGGGGCATACATAGGGTGTGATTGGTAGATTCTCAACACCCCTCCTCAATCACAACCTGAAGGTACAAAGTGTGTAGAGGCTTTAGTGAGCAACACCTGCAAAGTGTGGGCATACCACAAACATGGAAAAACACCAGAGTTTGTCACAGAAAAGGCTAAGTGTGGGTACCATAAACATGGTGGACATCCAGAGGCTGTAACAGGGGCCTCACAAAGTGTACAGAGGCTGTAGTACAAGGCTACGTGAGGAGTTTTTACAAGCTTATGAAAGGAACATTAAGGCAGGTACAATGCTTTTAAAACAGAAAATGAGAGACAAGGACCGATAGGCCCTTGTGGTCTTTTTCAGCATATGCTTTCTCTTTGTCAGCATGGAAAAACTTCTTGTCTTTCATCTTTGGTTCTTCAGCTTTGAATGATGTGGTCTTTTGGTCTTCATGGCAGATCTTCTTCTTGTCCTTCTTCTCTTCTTCATGGTCTTTTTGGTCTTCTTCTTCTTTGTCTTTGCTTGCAGCTTCAGTCTTCATGTCCATGTCCCCCTCAAGCAAAGGTATCATCTTTGAGGTAGTGGAAATGTCTTCAAAATCTTCTGATGGATTCATTGATTGAACTTTGATGTAGACAACTCCATGTCTTTCTGCAAGTAAGATAGCCAAGTCTTGCATGCAATGTAAATGGGCAACAAGAGTAATGTTACTCTTTATGACAGGTAACCACCCAAGAGACTTCATGCTTGGCATTTCCATGATGGAATCAGCTTAAAATCTTTGAAACTTTCCAGCACAGAGTTGAAATCTTAATGTGTCAAAAGATACAAGTGAAGGTAGTGTTAGTCAACACTCAAGAGATACTATCTTGAATAATTGATACTAGATGTTGATGCTGATGATGATTCTTTTATGCTTCCCCTCCTTGATGATTTGAGTGGTGAATCTTGCTGGAAATTTCAGTAACACACTGGATCAGAGTGGCAAAGGCTTGGGTTGAGTGTCAGGAGTGTGAAAATGAAATAAAATGAGCTTGGGAGATTTTGGCTATGGTGGAATTAGGGTTTTTGAGATAGGGCCTGGTTTTTTTCAGATTGCAGAAGTTGTACTTGATGATTTTCAAAACTTTTTTTATAGAAAGATAGCTTACTTCATGGGCTATCAAACCCCATAGCAATCGACGAGATCGCGGGCAGTATGATGCGCACAGAGAGCTTGATCAAAAATGGTGCAGATCAGGACAGGAGCCGACAATTTCTGCAATGCCAATGTCAGGGCACAATAATGTGATCAATTGATGTGCCAGGGTGGAGTGCATTGAGCAGGAGAACAATCCCCTAGAAGGAAGCAGGAGCTGAAGTGGCCTGGTTGAGGAGTTATGGAAGCTCCAAGTGAGGTAGGTCCTATCTGGCTATGGCAAACACAGGGCAGAGATTGAGAATTTTCATGATGCTGAAGCTATGCTTGCCCAAATTCAGTGATTGATGTGTCAAGAAGAAGCTCTGGAATCAGGAGAACACTTTTCCAGAAGGAAGCTCCAGGATATTTGACCTGTGGATTGAGATATAAGAGCTTCAAGCTGACAGGATGATGCTGGCTATGGTTGCCATGGAAGCTCAAGTGAAGGTAGAGTTGAGAGATGAAGTCATGGGCTGGAACTGTGGTGACCAGAGTTACAGAGGAACTAAGAGAGAGCAAAGAAGAGCTAAGCCATGCTCAGCTGTACTCTGATACCATGTCAAAGATGCGGGATCTAGAGCATAGCAGAGGCGGAAACTATGGAGGATGGAAGATGAAGATACTACTCATGTTGACATTGACAAAGAAGACAACCGTTACACAAGTGAATTAGGTTTCAAGATTGAGACTTGAACTCATAAACACAATCTTGTGTAGGACTGACAATGACACAGACACTTGACAGAAAGAGACAAGTACTATTGCATTATCATCATATGAAAGTGATAGTCAAGTACATCATTATATAGGATTTCTTGGTAGCACACTACATCCACTATGCCTATGGGATTTGTCTCTCTTCCTAGAATGAACTGCATCTCCCTAGCCTCGCTGTTCCATACAAAGGGGCATACATAGGGTGTGATTGGCAGATTCTCAACATGATTGAGGTGCCACATACTATAAAAGGTTACGAGTCTCAGCTTGCCTAGAGAAGGAACATCATTGGATGACAATATGGAAGCACGGGTGGCCTTCTACTGCTTGGCACCATCAGAAAGAGGAAACCCCACTTACATCCTTAGCCTCCCTAGGTGACATGAAGTTAACTACAACTCTACAAGGCATGGCAAGCATGATTTCCCTTTGATATATAATTTCAATGCAGAAAGGCAGTAGACAGCCTCAAGTTTCCTTCAAAGATTCATATAATATTTCTCTTCTTGCTTAGATCTCTTTTTCATTATAATGTACAATTATTTAAGATTACTTCTTCAACTACTCAATCAGAAGAAGGTGATAGAAGAGGAGAGTCTCCACCCATTGTTCTTTGATGTGAATGCACAAATAGATAGGTATGCCATGGTGAGATTACTCATTTGTGCTACATTACTACCAGCATACTATTTTGAGCTACTAGAAGACATGAACATTAGCTAATTCACTAGTTGTAGCCACCCTTTTCGCCCAACAACACCCTTGGCAACAAGATCTACACTCTAAAGACCTATGCAATTGAGAAAGCACTCTCAAAAACTATATAGACCTTTCTTGTTGGTCATGTGATAGGAGGGACTACTATTCAATACCCATGAGTTAGTATTAGATATTTTTTGCATTGAGGAACACACTTCCTCAATGGTTTCCGTGAATAACTCCAACTCTACTTCAACGGTATTGGCTATCTCCTTTCCTTTTGTCTTCATGATGCTAGTCTTTTTATCTACCTTCTTGACATGACAATCTACAATTGCATGTCCTTTCTTATTGGAGTAGAAGCATCTCTTTGAAAATTTTTCTTACCACCCTTCATTTTTTGTCACTATTGGTAGAAGAACCACCTTTGCCTTTTGCATTGGTGGAGAATGTAGCATCTCCATTGTTGTTATCTTCTTGGCCTTTAAGCCTCAACTCCTCCTCCATTAGTAGTGCACAAAATTCATCAAATGTCAAAGATTGGGGTCTCACCTGAGTGTTTAGGGCACTTACCGATCCATCAAACTTTGATGGAAAAATCTAAAGACACCTCCAAGCTAGTTACTCACTAGTTTTTTGCATCCCAGTGCCAGCCATCTAGTCATGCATATTCTTGATCCGAGTGATGAATGCTTAAGCTATCTCTCCTTCAAAAAACGTATATCTTGCTAGTTGATTCTCTATGTTCTGAATCCTTGTTTGATTCTGTATTTCTTCTAACTCCTCAGTATGTTTCAAGCCTTTGATGCCTTGGTTGTATGTTGAATCAAGGTCAAAAGAGAACAACTTGTAACTAAGACACACAATGCATCCATGTTCCTTCATTTTCAAGATCATAGGATATCTAAATTTGGAGGAATCATATCACACAAATTTGATGGATTGGGGGTGGGTTGTGGTTTTGGGTGTCAGCAGTCCCCAATACTATCTCTAGAAGCTCATAGGAATCAAGGATAGTTGTGATTTTAAACTTCCACAAAGTATAGTTTGTACCATCTAACTTGCCATCTTTGAAGGTTGGTGGATGAATCCTCAATATTTGAATTCCCTGTATAGCACCACCACCACTTGATGTGCCAACACCACTACTTGATGCAAGAGATCACATTTCTCCTCTTCGTTGTTGAAGCCCTTGCCTCTCACGTAATATTCACTCCTCAAAGCCCCCTGGGTATTGATACCATGTAAAAATTACATGGCATAGTGGATAGAGCAAGGAGTAGAGAACACACAGCAAATATGAGAAGAACAAAGACTACTTTAATTTCAAATGAACTAATACAAAGATGGCTCCATCTACCTGTGCACTTCCACTATGAAGCTTGGATGGTGATCTAGACAGATGATAGGAAAAGAGCTTAGGGTAGCTAGAGAAACTTTGATTGGGTGAAAGATAGGTTGACAATTGATTTAGAAGGGTTTTCTTTTTATAGCCCAAAAAGGTAGTCTAGTCGGCATGTTCAACCATATTATAAACCTTCTCTAATTAGCATGTCTGACCATATTATGAACCTTTATGAGACCCCCCAGCCATAGTCACTTCAATGGTCCTTGAACCCCAAAATAGGGGTCTTTGATAACTCCCGCAACTTGATGCATTGTGCTTGAGTTGCTACCATCATAACTACTCAATCTAACCCAAAGCCTGCATTCACAAAGATCACCTTCTTGCCATTCAACCACATAGACCTCATCTGACATACAAGTCAGGACCCACCAATGTCCATGCTCACACATGGCTTCGAAGAAGAAGAAGAAGAAGAAGAAGAAGAAGAAGAAGAAGAAGAAGAGGGAGAGGGAGAGGGAGAAGAAGAGAGAGGGAGAAAGAGAGGAGAAGAAGAAGAGAAGATGAAGAAGAAGAGGAGAGAGAGAGAGAGAGAGAGAGAGAGAGAGAGACTCTCTGAGGGTTCTCCTTCCTTTCCCCTCCTTAGAGGGTGACCACAGGTGTTTACCCCCCTCCTATCTACAAGCCTAACCCCTCCCATCGCTGTAGAAGAAAGTCACCCCACATGCCATCTCTCCAACAAGAGAAGGGGAGAAATAGATTTACAATTCGAAGTATGGCCCCAAAACGGAGGATGACATGCACCAATGGGAATCCCACATCCAACAATGGAGCCATTAGTCCGGGCAATACCGTCAATTCGAATGCAATGTTGGGTATGGTTAAGCCATCTTCGAATACCCAGGTATTAATTGCCTTCTTCCCTATTCCTGAGTCATAGGCTATATCACTTTGGTATGTGCAAATGGTTTGAACCTATTCCTATCATTATAATTTGGCATTTCGATTGTTCTTTTTAACCCAACTTAGTTGCATACTTTCTATTTGTTGATAGTGCAATTGCAAGGAGAAACTAGTCAAGGGTTGTGAACTGTATAGTCACTAAAAGAATGACACTAGAAGATTGTGCATGCAAGTGCTAAGTTAAAGCATAGTCAAGGTTTACAACTAGCATAATTGACAAAAGAGTATGATATTAAGATTTGAGAAATAGCAGGTTCTAGTTTAAAGTTTGGATACTTCAAAAGTACCTAGCCTAAGTGTCCAAATAACAAGGAACCCTAGATTCTAGTTCAATACAAGGCCTGTTAGAGTCCAGTTTACCTAAGATTTTCTAGCACTTATCTTAACAAGTATATACACATTATGCCTAAAAATATTCGATATATGGCAATAACTTCCTATTGCTTCATGGATTGACTAGGGGCTAGTACAAGAAATTAATCATGAGGGATTGGAACTGAGATGCCTTAAGATCCATATGTTAACTACGACTCCCACCAATCCAATTCAGGGTTGGGTTATCGAACAATGCAAGTGACCTATAGAAATTACGTCACGTACAATGTTAAAACCCCTAGCATATGCCTTAGCCAAAAGAAGGGTGTGTTAAGTAAATTTTATGTAAAATCGCTCCTGATCCCAACGGGGAGAGTAAATATGAGATGGAAAGTTTATTGCGACTATTCCTACAATGTTTGAAAAGTATACCATTGCTTTTGTTGAATGATGGAATAACGTGCTAAATGCTCTTGCATTAAATTGATTGTGGGATGTGATTTGGGTGATTATTCTAAGTGTTTGTATTTTATGATAAATGCATGGCAAGAACGTCTAAGGCATTGGAAGATCCTATTCTAGATAAAGGATGGAAATTATGGTGCCATGTGATTTGGAGCGGGTGGTTGTGTTGGAAATAAAGGGTACATAATTTCTCCTGTATGGGCAGGAGACAAAGATTAACATGAAGATAAGTTAAGGATTTTTTTTAAAATTGTTTATCAAAGGATTGCTTGCTCTATATTCATGCGTGTGTTGTAAATTACACGAACAAGCCTTGTTCCCTAAAAGGCTTAATTAATGAAGCTAATTTTAAATGTCACACATAGCTGTGGTAGGACCTAATTAGAAAACTAAAGCTATCAAGGGAAGCGGTGGGCAGAACCTCACTGGCAGAACCCCGACGGGTCTATAGCAAGGTGGTCCCAAAGATGTAGGAGGCTTCTTACAAGGTTTTATCACCATTCGACCTTTAGGTATTATTAAGTTAGAACCCGATTCTTGCCATTTTAGGGGACCGGAATGGGACTATGCCCCACAGACAGAGAGGTTGATCGGTGCATCCCACTCATTTTCCATTCTCTTTGAACCAAGTGCGGTATGGATTTCCTTCGGATTGGGTATCTCTACGTAAAGTAGGATGTCCAAAACCCAACGCTAGAATGCTATCAGGGGACCTTGACCACTAGGGACTCAAGTTTCAGGTCGATCCTAGTGGGTTCGGCCATGAACGTTCCATTGCGAGGCGACTCAGGAAACCCTAGGTGACAAACCCGATAACATTCCATGGGAGTGTCGGGCAGCAACGCTTAAATTGTTTCCTCGATGGACCGCTAAAACGTGCTTGGATAGCCGATAGGCGGCGAGCACATTACATCTTCGTTTGACCCTCTATTTGAGTCCTAATCTTTCCCAAACTCTGAGATCACCCTATCCTGATGGGTCCACCTTATAGAACATCTAAGATACAACATGAGTTCAAAAGAATGGGTATTATATTTTGTAAAATTTATAGGATTATATTTATAAATTGGATTTTCTAATTACAATTTGAAAAAAAATGTGTAAGTTTAGTAAAGTAAAAGGGGTTATTTTAAGGCCTTATATCATGTAAAGAAAGGGTATTTATTAATATCCTTTGAATGCACGCTATATAGATGATTTCTTATAGGTGGAGCCCTTGAGCACCCTATATTCTTTCACTCACTGTAACACTATGATGCTAGCCAAGATGGTCTAGTCTATAGTCATATATTTCTTCTAAGTAATTACCCTTTTGGGATGTACTCTATATTCTAATGTTTACTATTAAACCTCGTAAACTCGTGACGGAATATATGACCATTAATTTCTAGCTTAACTACTTGTCTCGATTGTGTAGATGGTATTCTTCTCTTTTGGTATACTATGTTATTGAATCCACAATACTAACATAACCTTGTGTCGAGTCTGGTTATGATAAGACTCTACTATTTTGCAAAGCTAATGCAACCAATTTGCACTTGGAGACCACAAATGGAACTTGGACCCACTAGGTGTGAACTATGGTATTGAAATCCATCTCTTGAGGAAACTTCATTCCTAAGTGATGATGATTTCTAAGCATAGTAGCCCACTTTGTAGCCTAACAAAAACACTTGTGCTCTATCCTTAGACCTTGAGATGTGCACCTTGGTTGACTAATCACTCTTGTGATATTGATAAAGCTAGTAGGGTGGTTGTTTTCATTAGTTCTCAACCAATTGTGGTTTTACCCATTCTACCTTGTGGTATTCCAATTAACACTTGGATGGTTGTCTAGGCATGAGTTTCTTTTTCAAAGTTTTCTAGCTCATGAGCTAAGGACCTAGGATGGCCATATTTGAGTCATCGAATGTGGAAAGAGGTGGTAGCTTGGATTGTGGTGGAAAATAACTCAGCAAGGTTTGGTGCTACCTAGACAACATTCCCTTTATAGTTTCAGTTGGACATGACTAATACCCAAAAGTTAAAAAGATTGTGTAGGCTAAAACAAGGTGGTACCACAATCCAGAGCTACATAACTCATTTTAAAGTCTTGAGAAGATGTATATCCCTAAACACCCAACCCAATGTTAAAATGTTGCACGGATCTTCGTATGTACAAGGCTTGAATTGGGATATTTCAAAAGCTTTGGCTTTAAAAGACCCTAGATTATTTTTACAAATGTGTTAGTTTCATTGAGATGTTTTTGGCCAAGGAGCACTGACAAGTCCCATCATATGAAACCCAATGACTCTAATATAGATTTGGACCTAGAGGAAGAAAGTAGTGGTGAGGAGGACTCTAAGGAAGAAGAATACTGGAAGCCAACTAAGTCCAAGAGAAAGGACAAGACCCATAAACCCTCAAAGGGTGCTAGAAAACCTACCATTAAAACCCTCTAGCGCCAAGTGTAGTAATCCAAGTCACCTAGCTATCTAGTGTAGTCTAAATCAACGGTGGTGTGGCATTTGCCATATGGCTACACAAAATACCAAAGTTTACTAGTATAATGCCCATAGTTAGATGGGAAATGCCAAATCCTAGCAATGCATGAAAGGAGCATAGTCAACCCATTAGAACCACCCCAGACCATCTACTACCATGTCCTTGATAGTGTTATACACACAACAAGATTATATGTCTCCCAACATGGACCGCAGAGGAAAAGGAAGACATTGAGGAGGTGGAGGAGGATATTACTGCCCCCCAAATAAATCATGTTTCTTTTGTATGCATGAAGGCCATTGGAGATCTGAGTGTCTTGAATCCCAATAGTATGATGCTTAGAAATAGCAAAGTTAGGATCAGACTCCATTATCATCTATCAATATGGTTGAAATCAAAGAGCTCCCTATGCCAAAGATCAATGTGGTTACCCTATCAAGTAAGAAGCTAAAAGGTAGAGAGAAGAAGCCCACAAGAATTTCCTAGGGTGAACAAGAGAAAGTCCACCACTAGGTGGTTGTAGTGACAATAAAAAAAACTAGTAGTGTTGAGGGACCTGTAATCACTGCATGTACTAGATTCAAGACTCACAAGTACAAAAGGGATTGCAAAAACATTGGCACCCCAGTAGAGACTATAGTTGATTCCAGTTCCAAAGTCAACATTTTCCAAAACCAAAGCGACCATCAGAGTACTAGTTGTGATGCCACATCCATCATTGACTCCTAATCTTGCACAACCTGTGATGGTGAAAGGGATCAACTTGCAATTACAACCAAGACTTTGTCCCCCACATAGAAAATTCCAACCAAACTAGATACCCAAACTTTGTGGGGTTCAATCTCCATTACCATTCCCTTGGGATAGCTATTGAATCTAGTCCCAAAATTCAAAGACCACTTGCTAAAGATGATCCAACCATGTCACCTTTCTCTACCAGAACCCAAAGTTGTGGTCCTAACTGCATCTGCCCTGAAGGAGGAAGTTTTGAAAGTGCACTCTATATAATACCAAGGAAGCAAGGAATCTACTACAAGAAAATCTATCTTGTATTCATCAATAAGCATGTTTTCATCCTTTATGTAACTGCAATAGGAAAAAGAACACCAAGCACAACAAAACTTCATGCAACATCATAGAAACAATCTCCCCTGGCTTTATCTTTAACAAAATTGGTCACATTCTTCATATTCTTCTTAGAATCCATCAAAGAACCAAAAAACAGAAGAGAATGCTCCATTTTTAATGGAATTTCATGATATAGAATTCATTTTCAATGTCCTCATAGTCTTCTCTCAATCTCTGAAATACAATCAATAATCCTCAATAACCCTCTATTGGTTGTGGATACCCCTCACAAAAGAGGTATGTCTGATATGAACTGTCACTAAAGCCACTACAATATCCCTAGAGAACTCACTACTATCATTGTCATTGTAGTCTTCACTTCAAGTCTTCTTCAGCTACTTCTTCTACTTCTTTGAGCTATTTTGAGCTTGTATTCTTCCTCTCCTAAGATTGCAAAACATTCCCAAACTAAACATCCATCCATCAGAACATTCACAAAAGCAAAAAAAGACTTATAAAACAAAGACAAAGGCTCTATAGAACATTATAGAGGGTCAATAGAAGGCATAAAAATATCAGGACCTAAAATGGGTCCAACATTGGCTCTAAGGCTCTAGCTAGGCCTCTACGCTCAACCAAAACAACCCACGGCCTCGCAACCAGGAGCATTCAGAGGCTACACACATATCTAACTTCTAATTTAGATATTTTTTTGTATGGCTCGTAGTCCAATGGATAACCCTTCCCAAACTCCTCATCATAGGGAGTCCCTACACATATTAGTATTATACACCGCATAGAATAGACACAAGGAGCACCCCTCAGCTACTTGATGCGGCCCCACTCTATGGCTCTCCTACAACTCAGGGATTGCAGAGTGACGTTGAGCATAGCAGTATCAACCAGTGTGTAACCCCAAGTTTGGAGTAGTGCATGGCTTAGCACACTCACTTTTGCCCCTGTGTCTACAATTCCCTTTCTTGTGACATCCCCTAGAGCTAGGACTGGCAGGACTACATGCTTTTTCGTGCCTTCCTAGAAAGCATTGATGTGCAAGGATTTAGGCATGGAGTTCAGCATCAGACTCGGTATTTGAGTTTCTACGTCGTGCTCGGGAGGTAAGTCTGTGGTAATTGGCTCATTTGGTTCTTCAACCCACAGCTTCAGTTCTAGTCATAGCGTTGGATGCTGCCTAAGCAAGTTGCTTAAGCTCAACACCAAGAACAGGAGGATGTCCTGGTATTCCAGTTGTGGTTAGCAATGGAGGATCAAGGAAGGATGTAAAGAGAGATAGGAGTTGTGTTGAAGGAAAAGGAAGAGGCCATAGAAGAAGCAACCAAGAGCCTATAGGACAACTTGCAAAATGCCCAGTAGGAAGTGGAGGGACTAATAGACATGGCCATGACCGAAAGAAAACTGCACCTGGTGGAGCTAGAAAGCCAAGTGCAAACTACTGAAGATCAGTTAGAAAGGCTCACAGAGGCCCACCAGCACTTGTCCGTGGTGGGTTGATCAAGGTAGAAGAATAGCTAAAGAGCAGCTGAACTGTCAAGATAAATAGAAGATCCAAATGCTGGAAGTATGGGATGAACAACAACAGGTGGTAATGATATTGTCTCAGGAGATGGAAAGGAGCAAGGAAGATCTAGAAGAGAAGGCACAACGGTGGGAGAGGCACAACTTTGAAAGAGTGTGAAGGTTGACAGAGTGCCTAGCAGTGGCGGAGTGCAAGTGGGTGCTCGCAGAATCTAGAGCTGAGGCTGCTTAAGCATGCTCCAACACGTAGAGGGGTAAGCCTTTTTGAGCACTTGCTTCATGTCAGACAAGTTGAAGGAGAGGATTTAGTGGAGAGAATGAAAAGGAATTTGGAGTTGACAACCAGAGCCTTAAGGTACGGCCTGCAAGAATGCATACTCCCAACCGGTCCAAGCATAACCAAGGAGCAACAATGCAACTACCTATGACAAGCCGGCCTCTCCACCAATGAGCTCAAGGAACTTGGATTCGAGGAACAAGAGCAGCCCCATCCACCCACAATCGAACAAGACACTGAGGAAGGGTCGGACTTGAAGCATTCATTCAAGGAAGAACTACAAATCAGAGAGCCCAATCCGCCCTTGTCTGATCTACCCTTAGAAGAGTTAGATGGTTCCCAAGTTCCTTAGCTCATTATTGTTGCAAGAAGAAGAAAACGGGAACTTGTGGAGCAAGCCCAGCAAAGAGCATGAGCACGGTCACAATAGCTTCCTGACGAGCCCATGCCACCACGCAAGGATCATCATCCCATCAATTGGCCATAGGAGCTGACTATCTGGCAACAGCGGGAGCTCCAATCCCAACCCTTCGAGTTCTCCTTCCTCTATCCGCCTGGACCTAGTCTTACTCCTGGAGGTAGTGGAAAGGATCATTCATTTGGGCAATACTCTAGCGAACCAAGGGGTCAAGGAGCGAAGCATTGTAATCACACAATGGAGGCGGGAACCCACAGACTACTGGTAGGATAAGGTCTATTAGGTTCCAAAGCCGTCCGAGGTTATGAGCCACAACGAAAGTAGTGGAGGAGGATCTAGGACACCAATTTTGATGCATGGATGGCCTTCTGTGGCACGCTACAGGAAGAACACAATGATCCTATCTACATGCCCTATCCTCGCAAACACGAAGTGGATTATGATAGAGGGTGCATGGTAGGTACGACTTCCCGAAGATCTACAATGTCAATGCAACAACTCGTGAGGAATGCATGACCTTTAAAGCAAGGGACTTGCGCCCACCCATCAACCACTTCCTCAAGGATTTCTCTTCCTGCCCGGACCCAACCTTCATAAGTACTTGCAATTACCTTAGGACCATTAGGTTCTTACTTAAACAAAAGCCAACAGCTAAGGAGGCCCACCTTTCCCCACTCTTTTTTCACATTAACCTAGGAATAGATAGCTGCGTTATGGCTAGGCTCATGATGAGGGCAACCCTGCTTCCCTCGTTTTGTATGAGGATTCTTGAAGATATGAGCGATAGCCACTTTACGAGGTGTAATCATCCTTTCTTGTCAACCACACCTCTTAATGCAAAGGCTAACATCAAGGAATACATGCAGAGCCACACCTTTTTGACTAAGTACCTAAGACCACATCGCGAATCATCCGAGGAAGATTAGGGTGGAGCCTAAGAGCACCCCTTGCATCCAAATGCCATCTATACTCATCTACGTCCAAAAAAAAAAGTTAGAAACACTGAACCCCCCAAAAGCACCTTGAGCGCCACAATCACTACATCTGGGGTTTCCATGCCTAGCCTCGGCCCCCACGACACATGCTTAGGGCACATCAAGGGTAGGGCATACCTAGCAAGATAAATCTTGCCTATGGTTTGACCTTTCACCCGAAGCCCCCTGCACCGCACCTCCCTTAGGCACAAACTGGGTCCTCAAGTGTGGGACACCACCGAGGGCACCCAACTCCCAGTTCCGCAAACACGGGCACCACGCACTCCACGATAAGGCACAAACACCCCCAAGTAGTGCACCTTCTTTTCTTTCCAAATACAAACAATGACCTCGACCAGAGGCCCCATCGTCCATGCAATGCACTCCCTATTTTATGTGACATGTCACCATTCAGGCACAACAAAGCAAGGAGCGAATGCAACAGCCCTAGTCAAAAAGTGAATGAAGAAGCTTGTTTGGAACAACACAGGAGAAGGCAACCACTGAGGACCACATGACGGATCTGTCCAACTATATCTTCAATTTTAAAGATGGATCCGCACATCTGCCTCTCTCCATGCACAAATTCGTCCAACCTTATCTTTAAATTCAAAGGCATGAATCCCTCCAACATACCTTCCAACAAGGCTCGAATCCAAACTCAAAACGTCACCTGGCTACCCCAGCCACACCGTCCGACTCACCACCCAGTAGTGCCATGGGGCTGGCACTCAGCCTGGCACTCAACTAGGAGGGGGGTAATGTTTACTATGTTTACTGCAAAGTGAAGGAAGCTTAAAACGAGGCATCAACAGGAAAAGCACAAGGTGGAAAAAAGGAAAGGGTGCCCTACAAGAGAGTGGGCCGCTCAAGAGAAATCTAAAAGCATGGAAACAACCACCAGGAGTACAAGGCGCAACCATGGAAGCCACAAAGCAAGAAGGCACACCTTTAAATATGAAGGCATAGCCAAAACCTCTGTAAAAGAGCGCCGGTGGGCTCTCACTCGTGCAAATTGTAAAGGTAGATAAGCGTTAGGAAAGAAGCTAGGAAGATAGGAGAAAAATGAATAAAAAGGGCCTAGGATATGGCCGGCCATATAAAAAGGGGATGACTGCCCAAGGGAAAGAGGGTTCAGTATATAAGGTTCAAAAAGTGAATGAGAGCTCATTTTTTGGTGCATGGCAAAGTGGACTCTTCTTCTTCCTCTCTTCTTCTCTTCTCTTCTTGCTTCTTGCTTCTTGCGTGTGGTTGCTTGAGGTAGGGAGTTTGAGTGAGTGAAGGAGTGAGTGTGTGAGAGCGAGTGAGTGAAGGAGTGAGTGTGTGAGAGTGAGGGATCTTGAAAATGAAGCTCTCTACCATCTCCTCTCTTCTTCTTCTCTTCTTTTCTCTTGTCTGAGACGTGGCTATGGAGGATGGAGCTTGGAGGGAGAGGATTGAGGATGCTTGAGATTGCATCACGAATCATGGAGCTATCAGAGTGCTTGAGGGAGGAAGAAACTCAATCGGTCACCAAGGTAATCTCATTACACTCGTAGAGAGGGATAACACGTTAGCTATATGAGATCTTTGAACTCACATCCATTCTCCATCCTTCTCCCTTTCCATAATACTCTATCATTTTATCTTCTTGTTGAACTCCTTTGGGGTAGAGGTAGTACTCTTCTCCTTCTAGGGAGTAGTCAACATAGGGGTAATCTCCTTTTAGCAGGTGGAAGTAGATCGAGTATTCGTCAGAAAAGTAGCATCCATCTTCTTCTGGGTAGTAATCACTAGGTTATTGATCTTAATGATAGTCTTCCCTATAGTAGCCTTTCGGGTAGTAGCAATTGGCTCCTAATTGTCAGTACACTTCCTTTTCTTCTTCATTTAACTAGAAATGTTTTTTTTCTATCACTTGCTTCTTTTCTTAGCTTTTCTTGGCATTTCTATTCTTATTTGGATTGCTTCAATCCATTCTTCAACTCTTGGAATTTTCAAGTATGGTTCAGTCTGCTCATTGGCTTCTTTAGATCCAAAAGTAATCTCCCAATCCCACCTCAACATAATTTCTCCTTGTAGCTCCATATCAAGGTCTCGGGAAACCTTGATTTGCCATAGCATAGCTCTTTAACACACCATGATCAATTGCCATAGCTTGAGCCTTATCATGAAGGAAGTGCACCCACATCTTCCTACTGTAGTCGTCGACAATCAACATAAAATAAGAAGATCCCCCCAAGGCCTGTGTAGGCATCTTACCACACAAGTCAGCATGCACCAACTCTAGAGGAGCCTGTGCTCTATTCTTGCTTTCTTGTGGAAATGCCTTTCTATGTTGCTTGCCCATCATACAAGCTTCACATGGTTCCTTCAATTCAGTTATTGTAGGTAGGTGAGCAACCATACCTTGCTTTTGCATCTCCTTCAACACTGCAAATCCAATGTGTCCAAACCTTTCATGCCAAAGCTTACTTGTGACCACTCCAGCGGTGGCTGTAAGAGCATTTAGCTCATACAGGTTGTTCCCTCTTTCTCCTTTGCCAACAATTGTGCCAGCACTATCAAGAATTTCTACACCTGTCTTCTTGAACCTTACTTCATGACCAAGATCGGTTATGGCAGAACTGATAAGAGATTTCTCCTCATTTCGGGAACATACAACACATTTGAAAGCTTTTTGACTTCACCATTTGCAGCAACAAAAGAAATAGTACCTGTGCCCGCAGCAGGGCATTTAGCATCATTTCCAACCGTCACAGTGATGGATTCTTGTAGAGGCTGCATAGAACTGTATAGACCTTTCTTGTTGGTCATGTGACGGGAGGCCCCACTATCCAACACCCATGAGTCAGTGGTAGATTCTTCTTGCGCCGAGGAGCACACTTCCTCAATGGTCGCCATGAATAATTCCAGCTCTGCTTCAGCCGTATTGGCTGTCTCTTTCCCTTTACTTTTAAGGGTACCATTCTTTTCATCTGCCTTCTTGACACGACAATCTGCAATTGCATGTCATTTCTTCTTGCAGTAGAAGAACTCTCCTTGAAACTTCTTCTTTTCGCCCTTCTTCTTTTTGTCACCATCATTTTTGGTGGAGGAACCACCTTTGCCTTTTGCATTGGCAGAGAATGCAGCATCTCCATTGTTGCTTCCTTCTCGGGCTTTCAGCCTCAACTCCTCCTCCATTAATAATGCACAAAACTCCTCAAAAGTCAAAGCTTGAGGTCTCACCTGAGTATTAAGGGCAGTTACTAGTCCATCAAACTTTTGTGGACAAATCTGAAGACACCTCCGAGCTAGCTCTTCTCTAGTCTTTTGTATCCCATTGCCAGCCATCTGGTCGCGCAGATTCTTAATCCGAGTGATGAATGCTTCAACCGTCTCTCCTTCAGCAAACTTCTCCGCTGCTAGTTGATTCTCCAAGTTTTGAATCCTTGTTTGGTTTCATGTTTCATACTAACTCCTTAGCACATTCCAAGCCTCTGATGCTTTGGTTGTATGCTGAATCAAAGTCACAACACTGTCAGAACAGCTTGTAACTAAGGCACACAATGCATCTACATTCCTTCATTTTCAAGCTCGTAGAAGATCTGCATTCGGAGGAATCATCACACTAGGATTTGATGGGTCGGGGGTAGGCTGTGGTTCTGCGTCAGTCCCCAGCACAGTCTCCAGAAGCTCATAAGAATCAAGGATAGTTGTAATTTTGAACTTCCACAAGGTGTAGTTTGTACCATCTAACTTGCCTTCGTTGAAGGTTGGTGGACGAATCCTCAGTGTTTGAATAGCCGATACAGCAACACCACCTCCTGCACCGCTTCCTGATGCGCCAGAACCGCTTCCGGAAGTCGGCATAGTTTCTCTTTGCTGTTGAAGCCTTTGCCTCTTGCACACTCTCTGATCTCTAGAGCCCCTTGGGCTCTGATACCATGTAAAATATTACACAGCGCAGCAAACAGAATCTGAGAAAGAGATAGAGAGTACACAACAGATAAGAGGAGAATCAGTAAATTCTTTAACTCCAAACAACTGATACAAAGATGGCTATATCCACCCGTGCACTTCCACTATGTGAAGCTTAGATGGCGATCTAGACAGAAGATAGGTGAAGAGCTTAAGGCTAGCTGGAAAAATAACTCTGACTGGGTGAAAGATGAATGATAGATGGCTGTGAAGGGGTTTAGCTTTTATAGCCCGTGAAGGCTGTTAGGTCGGCCTGACCGACTTGCCATATGAGCCTCCACTAGTCGGCCAGGGAATATTCCCTTTACCATCGGGTCGGGGCCGCTGTCCCCGGACCCCCGCTAGGGGGGCCGCTGTGGCCCCTGGACCCCACAATAGGGGCCCCTTTTAACTCCCTTACCCCGCAACTCGATGCAATGCACCTCGAGTTGCCACCAGCTTAACCACTCCGTCTAACCCAAAGATTAGACCCACAACAATCACCTTTTTGCCATCCGGTCACATAGACCTCATCTGATATACAAGTCAGGACTCAACCAATGTCCGGGCTCACATTTGGCTTCTCCTCATAATGGGGGCCTTACAACTTTGAGCACCATGGATCATTGGTAGCACCTAATGAGGGTGGGGCATTGATCATATCTAACAAGCCTGGACCGACTCTTACTCCTGGAGGTAGTGGAAAGGATCATTCATTTGGGCAATACTCTAGCGAACCGAGGGGTCAAGGAGCGAAGCATTGTAATCACACAATGGAGGTGGGAACCCATAGACTACTGGTAGGATAAGGTCTATTAGGTTCCCAAAGCTGTCGGAGGTTACGAGCCACAAAAAAAGTAGTGGAGAAGGATCTAGGACACCAATTTTGATGCATGGATGGCCTTCTGTGGCACGCTACAGGAAGAACACAATGATCCTATCTACATGCCCTATCCTCGCAAAACACGAAGTGGATTGCTAGGTACGACTTCCCGAAGATCTACAATGTCAATGCAACAACTCCTGAGGAATGCATGATCTTTAAAGCAAGGGACTTGTGCCCACCCATCAACCACTTCCTCAAGGATTTCTCTTCCTACCTGGACCCAACCTTCATAACTACTTGCAATTACATTAGGACCATTAGGTTCTTACTTAAACAAAAGCCAACAGCTAAGGAGGCCCACCTTTCCCCACTCTTTTTTCACATTAACCTAGGAATAGATAGCTGCGTTATGGCTAGGCTCATGATGAGGGCAACCCTGCTTCCCTCGTTTTGTATGAGGATTCTTGAAGATATGAGCGATAGCCACTTTACGAGGTGTAATCATCCTTTCTTGTCAACCACACATCTTAATGCAAAGGCTAACATCAAGGAATACATGCAGAGCCACACCTTTTTGATTAAGTCCCTAAGACCACCTCGCGAATCATCCGAGGAAGATTAAGGTGGAGCCTAAGAGCACCCCTTGCATCCAAATGCCATCTATACTCATCTACGTCCAAAAAGAAAAGTTAGAAACACTAAACCCCCCAAAAGCACCTTGAGCGCCACAATCACTGCATCTAGGGTTTCCATGCCTAGCCTCAGCCCCCACGACACATGCTTAGGGCACATCAAGGGTAGGGCATACATAGCAAGATAAATCTTGCCTATGGTTTGACCTTTCACCCTAAGCCCCTTGCACCGCACCTCCCTTAGGCACAAATTGGGTCCTCAAGTGTGGGACACCACCGAGGGCACCCAACTCCCAGTTCCACAAACACGGGCACCACGCACTCAACGATAAGGCACAAACACCCCCAAGTAGTGCACCTTCTTTTCTTTCCAGATACAAACAATGACCCCGACCAGAGGCCCCATCATTCATGCAATGCACTCCCTATTTTATGTTACATGTCACCATTCAGGCACAACAAAGCAAGGAGCGAATGCAACAACCCTAGTCAAAAAGTGAATGAAGAAGCTTGTTTGGAGCAACACAGGAGAAGGCAGCCAACACTGAGGACCACATGACGGATCTGTCCAACTATATCTTCAATTTTAAAGATGGATCCGCACATCTGCCTCTCTCCATGCACGAATTCGTCCAACCTTATCTTCAAATTCAAAGGCATGAATCCCTCCAACATTCCTTCCAACAAGCCTCGTATCCAAACTCAAAACATCACCTGGCTACCCCAGCCACACCATCCGACTCACCACCCAGTAGTGCCATGGGGCTGGCACTCGGCCTGGCACTTAACTAGGAAGGGGGTAATGTTTACTGCAAAGTGAAGGAAGCTGAAAATGAGGCATCAACAGGAAAAGCACAAGGTGGAAAAAAGGAAAGGGTGCCCTACAAGAGAGTGGGCCGCTCAAGAGAAATCTAAAAGCATGGAAACAACCACCAGGAGTACAAGATGCAACCATGGAAGCCACAAAGCAAGAAGGCGCACCTTTAAATATGAAGGCATAGCCAAAACCTCTGTAAAAGAGCGCCGGCGGGCTCTCACTCATGCAAATTGTAAAGGTAGATAAGCGTTAGGAAAGAAGCTAGGAAGATAGGAGAACAATGAATAAAAAGGGACTAGGATATGGCCAGCTATGTAAAAAGGGGATGACCGCCCAAGGGAAAGAGGGTCTGTATATAAGGTTCAAAAAGTGAATGAGAGCTCATTCTTTGGTGCATGGCAATGTGGACTCTTCTTCTTCCTCTCTTCTTCTATTCTCTTCTTGCTTCTTGCTTCTTGCTTCTTGCGTGTGGTTGCTTGAGGTAGGGAGTGTGAGTGAGTGAAGGAGTGAGTGTGTGAGAGTGAGTAAGTGAAGGAGTGAGTGTGTGAGAGTGAGGGATCTTGGAGGTGAAGCTCTCTACCATCTCCTCTCTTCTTCTTCTCTTCTTTTCTCTCGTCTCAGACATGGCTATGGAGGATGGAGCTTGGAGGAAGAGGCTTGATATGGCTTGAGATTGCATCACGAATCATGGAGCTATCAGAGTGCTTGAGGGAGGAAGAAACTCAATCGGGCACCAAGGTAAGCTCATTACACTCGTAGAGAGGGATAGCACGTCAGCTATGTGAGATCCTTGAACTCGCATCCATTCTCCATCCTTCTCCCTTTCCATAATACTCTATCATTTTATCTTCTTGTTGAACTCCTTTGGGGTAGAGGTAGTACTCTTCTCCTTCTAGGGGGTAGTCAACATAGGGGTAATCTCCTTTTAGCAGGTGGAAGTAGATCGGGTATTCTTCAGAAAAGTAGCATCCATCTTCTTCTGGGTAGTAATCACTAGGTTATTGATCTTCATGACAGTCTTCCCTATAGTAGCCTTTCGGATAGTAGCAATTGGCTCCTAATTGTCAGTACACTTCCTTTTCTTCTTCATTTAACTAGAAATGTTTTTTTTCTATCACCTGCTTATTTTCTTAGCTTTTCTTGGCATTTCTATTCTTATTTGGATTGCTTCAATCCATTCTTCAACTCTTGGAATTTTCAAGTATGGTTCAGTCTGCTCATTGGCTTCTTTAGATCCAAAAGTAATCTCCCAATCCCACCTCAACATAATTTCTCTTTGTAGCTCCATATCAAGGTCTCGGGCAACCTTGATTTGCCATAGCATGGCTCTTTAACACACCACGATCAATTGGTAGTCAACCTCCTCTAGGTCCTCATCTAGCTCTTCAGTTCTCTCTTCCAAGCTGCATTATGCATCTGTTCCTTTCTAAGCCTTCTCCAAGTTCTTGATTATTCATATTTTCTCCATCTATTTGAGCTGCAACTCCTTCTTGTATGTGGTCTTGATCCATTGACATAGCTTGTCATCCTCTTCAAAAACAATGTCCTTCCATAGTTTGAGCTCTCTCCAAGTCATTTTGATTGGTATGCAGTGTGTCCTTATCACACCAGGGCTCCTTCTCAACTTTGGTTGTTGCACATCAAGTTCACTTTTATTTTCAGCAAGTATCACACCCAGGGGGCATTGGGACGTGGGGTGTCGCACCATGTTGTGTCGTGTCATGTTCTGTCACATCATGTCATGTTGGTGTTTTCGGGTCACAATGCATTGGGATCCTATCCACAATCCTGAGCCTCCTTCCCTATTGAGCTAGTATGCTCCATGCTAGAGTTGCTCTTATACCATGTGTTACGGACCTTCATGGGATTTCAAGTCATAACCTATCATGAGGCATAAAAATGGCATAGTGGAAAGATACACAAGTTATATCAATGAATCTTTGCATTCATGATATCGAAAGATACCACATTGAGGCATACCTCAAGACTACACCCTTGTGACACTGCACATTTGAGGGCCCACCACTAAGCCTAGGGAATCATATGTAGAAGCACAACCCAAGCAAAGCTTGATTGAGTACTACCCCCTATATATGTGCATCGGTATGCATCCCCCTGGTATACCTACAAAGCCCTTACCCTTACACCCCCTCTTTTCGTTTTTGTAAGTATGAATAAAGTTAGAAATTTATACTAATTCCATTAATATTTTCTTCCTTCTAAAGCTAACTAATAAACAAAAATTCCTCCTCATATAATAAAATAGTTAACGAAAAGAGTCCCCTATTATTAAATCTTTGTCTTAAGACAAAGCCTCCCCTTGGAAACTATTTAAAGGAAGCCCCCTCCCCCCCCTCTTCGCAATTACAACTCGTGATATGAGGAGGAGACACACACACACACACATAGCATGAGTGAGTCATGCAGAGGTGAGGAAAATTCTACGTGAAGAAGATACCACCCATTCATGCACTCGCATCCTACCTTCAAAACCCTTCATTTTCATCACTTTTCCCTGTCCACTATGGTTGTTGGGATAAAGGGCAAAGGGCACTGCCCATGTCCCCTGCCCATAAGGGCCAGGTTGTACATAGTACATATACCTATCTAAAATCATTTTTGAAGTATACTCTTCAATACCACAAATCATGTGTCTCTGTCTCTTCCCTCTCTCAACATGTATCTCTACACAGAAGCTCCATTGCAACTAACTCAACAAAGGGGTATCAGAGCTTGGTTCAGGCAATCAGGAGCTTGGCATTTCTTCAGATGCAAGAGCTTGAAGTTGAAGAAGAGTTCATTGTGAAGAGTTTGCAAGGAGGACAACAAGGTTGGAAGCTTCTTCTTGAAGCTTGAAGCTTCCTTCTTCATTTGAGCTTGTTGGTAGCCATCATTGGCCACTTATTAGGGACCCTTCCCATCATCCACAACACTTGGACCAACATTCCAATCTCTTCACGGCTGAAGGCATCATCACCATGGGTATGCAGATCTGGTTTTTAGCATGCTCATGACCTATAGCAAAGCTGCTCCTCTTCTTTTGGCATCATGGTTGTGCTCCAGACTTTGCATCTAATGCTTGGCACTGAGCAGAAGTGTAGTATTACACTTGGGGTTGATATACGTTCAATGTAATAAACAGGGTAGCAACTATTTCTTGAGTGAATAATGCTTATGATTCACTTATGTGATGATCTGATGTCCATTAGGTGCTACATGACTTGGAGATGTTATGTCCATGATTAGAGCAATCATTTTGCTTGGTTTTGACAGAGATTTAATTGTTGGAATAATAGGGTTGAATGACATTTTGACTACGTATGCATTATGTCTTGCTTCTAGACTTGGTCTCGAACATTCTAAACCAAGTATTCATGCTTATGGTTGATGTTACATACTTGGATTTGATTCTGCAGAATGCATTTGAGCAGCAATTAAAGTTCATTTTTGGATCAACTTTACCTACAAGTCTACTACTGTACATTCAAGACAGTTTTCTGCATATTCAGGACAGCATACCTCACTGTCAGGAATTTTGATATGTTTCTATGCAATAACATTATGGTGATGTTTTGAGAAGCTTTGCATGATCTTTAGAGCTCAATCTCAATTAGTTTGAGAGGTTGATAAGTAGTAGCACCTCAAATCTAGTAATATATGCACTAGATCCCATGGATTTTTCACTACATTTACAACACCTTATCACATAAGTATGACCAATCAATGAGGATAGAGCACATAAGGAGACCCATGAAAGAAATATTAGCAGACATGGAAACTTAAAGAAGGATAGGTAGAGGCCTCTTGCAATAATTGGCCAAGGACCTAAGCCTAAAGAAGAGCTAAGGGTGTTGAACTTTGACAAGAAAATCTTACCACCCTTAGAACTCCTAATCAAGTGAAATGAAATAGCACTACTCTTGTTGCTTCAATCTTAAACTAACTAGGATGAAGGGCTAGTCATGAATTCCAATTGTCACAAGCCACATGTAGACAGCAAGGGATGACCCATATAGTTTTGATGAATAATTTTAGGTTTTTGAGGCTTATTGTTAATCGAATTTTGAAAGGACCAATTTTTTTGAAAAAAACGATTATTAGGAAGATAAGATGCAAGTTCTAAAAACTACCCAAGGGACGGATAAATTTTTAACTCCAATGAGATTGTTTTAGGAAACATTGCACCAAATGGATCTACAATTAGGTCATCCCCCTAAAAATAGTAGCGTTTAGGCTTAATAAAGTTGACCTTACTTTTACACTCTACCACCTAAAAATTTGTTAGAAGGGTTGCAGATCCATTTTTACCTATATACAATATTTATGACATCCATCCCACTTGTACTCCAATTTTCAAGGAAACAGTTCACATCATACATCTAGTATATGAATTGTCCCTTCACAAAAGCTTACTTCTTGGTATGCAAATCATGAAGTGCTTTCATTTGCTTCTTCTTCCCCACTGGTTGATGCAATATCACTTGCAATCTAATCTCAACCAATTGTACTAAAGAAGTTACTTGTTGGTACTCTCAACTTGCCCATTGTTGTGCTTGATGTTCAAAGCCTCTGTCAATGTCTTTATTTAGAAAGTGAGTTCCACAAACATAGACTAGCTTTTTAAAGGACCAAATTGACATATAATTTTCTCTAAGATACAACTTGCCATTTCCTTATCATTATCCTTCACAATTTCATGGGCTTCAAACCACTTTGTAAAGTATGTGTTGCAACAATAATTTATAGCTTATGCGATGTTGATGAAGGATGCACAAGTCCAACAAAATCAATACCTAATCTTGTTAAAAGGTAACATCAATACCTAATAAACCTATGATGGTACAAGATTGATGAGATGAAACTATGGACCTCCCTGGGAGTGGTGGGTGGATGGTTCATGGCTCGGATAACAACTACCTTTTCACGATTGGTAGCAATGACAAGTGCACTCAAAAAATGGCCCAAGAGTAAACTATAAGCACCCCAAGTACACATTCCTATGGATTTAGAGCAATATAGTGCTCTCAATAATACCAAAATCTTTTACCGAATACAACAAGCTCTTGATTACCCACATCATCTATGTATACATCGAGATCCTCAAGTGAAATATCACCGAAGGACTTATTGACAGTCCTCTTGGGACATTGCATAAACCAAATGCCATCACGTGGTCTTTAAAAGTACCAAAAGCTATGATAAATGTTGTTTTTGACTTCTTTTCTTTGGTTATGGCTGTTTGATTATACCTAGAAAAATACTCCACATATCTTACCCCTAATTGATCCAAAATCTTATCAATGAAAGGCAAGGCACAGTAATCCTCGACTATTTGCTTATTCAATTCTTTAAAGTCCGTATATAAATGAATTTGACTATTCTTCTTTATCCTTATCACCACCACTTAGCACCATTTTCTATGCTCTATAGGAAAGACTAGTCCAGCTTACTTCCCTGTTTCAGGAGGATTGCGTCCACAGAAACAGTAGGGGGGATCCCCTTTAAGTTGTTGTAGCTCCATGTGAAGACATCCCCTTTAAGTAGGATTGTTTGTGTCCACAGACATCATTTAGAGTTGCAAGTTCGAGCTCCACTACATAAGTATAGTATAATAGATCTAGTCTTTGGCCCAAGTAGGCTTATTTAAACTGACTTCATACACATCATGTGTGGTGGAACCCTCATCAAATTCACGTGAACTTGAGGGTTCATCAACCAAGGCTCCTTCAAGATTCTCCCGCTCTATTGTAGAAGGTGAATCTCCTTCATTCAACAGATGCATAGCTAGGGTAAGCATAAAAAATAGCTCTTTCTAGACCACATCAAAAAATCAAGCGACCAACTAAAAGATCGACCACGTAGTTAGCCATTTGTGTACATAGCCAGCCCAAACTCCTTGCCTTGTATAGCTCCGAAAAAAGGGCTTCCAACTGTCACTTTTCATCGTGGATGTGCCAGATCTAGGTGATGGTCCAGCACTTTTTGGGTCCAAAACTTTGGATGCCAATGTGTCGCGATAGCTCACCCGTAGGTCCACATAGGTTGCATATTTTCGGATGTATGTGGGATAGTTACACCCAATGACAGTCAACCGTGGTGGTTGGTCGTGTATCCATGTTGTGGGAGCCGAGTTTTGTTGTGAGCACCATCTTTTGACGCAGACATCGCACTCTTCTCTGTATTCTTAGTTTACAGTGAAAAAGCCGCTTTCCCAATGAGACGAGCCCCGCATTCCGCTCTTATTTGTCTTTCATATATTTGCGATGTTGGCGGCTGGATGATTGCACATGGCTATGCACTAGTTCAAGGGGCGATTTTTTCGCCGAACATGTCAGGAGGAAGAGGAAAAAAGCTCCCTCGAATGGGAGCATGCTGAAGTTTTGAAGAAGGTCTGAGTGTCTCCATGGGGATAAAGCGAGGTGGGTTGTGTAACCATGTTGCGGTCACGCGGTGGCACTACCACTGCCATAGCATCTTTCTTTTGACACCACCTTCGTATCCCCATTTCCGTACGGCTCCATGGAGCGGTGTACGACTCGAAAGGCGAGAAGCGAAGTTCTCTGAGGCCCGTGTAGAGTTGTTGCTCGTTTGTATGCTTTCATGTAGACCGGATCCAATGGCGTGGATGTTTCCTATACAAAAGGGAGCGGGCATTGGTATGATGATGGGGCTTTACTCGATTTCGGTTACATTGAAGGGTGGCTTTTCTTGCCAAGTCCCATGAAGAATGGGTGTTGGTGTTGGAAAACGCGCATGGGGTGGGAGTGCCTCTCTCTTGTGCCAAGAAATGTGGTGCTGGCAAGTAGATAGCAGGCTCTGAGCGAATAGCTAACCTGGTTGCACGAGTGTAGTGCTTTGTAGCTTGTGGTGGTATGTGCGTGCGCGGGCAGTGCCGGTGCTCGAGCACGTGGAATAGTAGCCCTCGAGGGGGCAACCAAAATAAATTGGGGGAAGGCTGCGCCTTAGTTAGTACGCGCGTGTGAGAATGTACGTACGTAAAATGAATAAAAGATCGGGTTTGTCACCGGGGACTGAGAGGAGGCCGACGGTCGGCCTGCAGACAAGGTGGCATTGTCCCTCCACTGTCTGGAGCGAGGGGTAGCATTGCTCCGTTTCCGGCCTCATGCGGTCTCCCCTACTTCGAGGACGGAGAGTTGCCAGACCTCCGGGCGGCATCGATCTCGGTCCACTCGCGACTTGGAGATGGGCGCCGCTGCAAAGGCAGCGAATCAGCCCCACATCTCAGTGCACGTGACCGGTGGCATCCACACAACTGTATACTCTCCCCTCCTCGGTTTACAGGCGTCACAATACACCCAGGAGCGAAAGGGCGAGCGAGCGCCAACTGCGGCTATATAGATCGTACATTTTGCGCAAGCTTCACATGTGGGACACTATCCAGCTTCCACCAGGCACACGCCTATATTTGGAGCCGCCGTCCTGCCTCCCGTGAAATCCGGAGCATCATCGTCCGGCCGCCGGCGTTCGCTTGGATTCTGACTTGGACTTGGACATATGACTTTTGTTCTTGAAGTAAATAAATTACCTACGCGTAGGTATATGCCGTTATTATGCATGGATGCCGGAATCGTTATGAACTCTAGACGGTGCTAGTTGTATGAGCTTTGCACGGACACTCGTACTGCGCTCAGCATACGTGTTCACTATATCCCCTATGTCATACGTGGAGCTGTAACCGTTTATATTTTGCCATTCCACTTCCCTTGTCTTCCTCTTACCATCAACGGTGGGTCAAGAAGGGCCTCATACCAAAAGCCCGGCAAGTATAGCCAACTTAAATCTATAGGTTCTCGGTAACTTAACTATTGGGCTCACCTCGATAACCTCCTCTCCCTCCTCGAATTGGAAGCTTAGCGCACTGTTCCTGCTCGTTCTTCGAATAGACCGCCATGCTTTACAAAACACATGGCATTGTTTTGCGCAGTCCCACAATTTGTGCACAATTCCTTGCGTAATTGGGCTAGCGAGGAGAAGGCGAGTGACCATACACTCTTCCAACCTGTGCCTTCCTATTCGCAACCTTGCGGTCTTTTATCACAAGGTTCTATCGCATTCTAAGCTTGGAAACTATGGATCTTGATGGACCCGACTTTATCCTTTGTGGTAGGTATGCACACTTGACAAACATAGTTAATGTACGATGCTCACTTTCTCCTAGTCATTCATTCTATGCATGTGTTGTTCCAAAACATCAAAACCCATAGTTGATTGTTCCTATTGGATGGATATATCTAATTGGTTGGCCTATCATGGGCTATTCAAGCCTTGAGCAACTCATTGAGAAGAGAATCATTTCTCTTTTTGAGGGGTGAATTGGGGTGTATGGGGAGCATCGATGGTACTTCCTTTTCCATTCAGGCATTAGTACCCTTGCTGAAAATTGTGATAACCTTGATGCTGGGTAGCTCCAAATGGATACATTGTAGTTGGAGGTCAAGTATACACTTGATGAGTCATTTAAATAGGCATCCCAATAGTACCTCATTACCAACTCATTCCGTGTTAGGCAACACATAGAAGATGGCAGGTAGACTTTCAATCTTGGCAGTTAAGGTGATTTGACATTTCCCTAATAATGCATAAGGAGACCCCCCATATGGACAATAATTCTGTGTATGTTGAGATTGGGCATGGACAATATAAAGATGCCAAACTATGACATAGAAGGATTAGGCATGCGAATTCGCAAAGGCTGAAATAGATGTAGTCTACACAGGTTTGGATATGTCAATTTTGATCATGTATGTGAGTCTTATCAGCTTGGCAGGCAGTCTAGACTCCCATTTTCAAGAGGGGGGGCAGTGAGCACTTATCCTTTGGAAATGGCACACTCTGACATTTGGAGTCCATGTCAGAATGTTTCCTTGAGTGGAAGATGTAGGTCCTATATCATTTTTATTGATGATTTCAATAGGATGACATAGGTGTACTTTTTGCAACATACTAGTGAAGCATTTGAAAAGTTTTGCAGTTTTAAGATATGGCAGAAAAGAAATTTGGGGGTTACATAAAATGCTTGAGATCAGATAATGGAGGAGAATTTAAGTCAAATGATTTTTCTTACTACTTGAGAGACCATGGGATTAGAAGACACATTACATGCAAGTATACACCATAACAGAATGGTGTTACTATAGAAAGGAAGAATAGGATTATTAGCAAAGTTGCAAGAGCTATGATGAATCAATCAAGCTCTTTTTTCCTAGCTATAGGTTAGCTAGATGTCATGTGTGCCTCAATAAATGAGTCGAGATCTAACTCTAGTTAGGAACATGGTTAGGTTAGCATTGTGGTTTGAACTATATTGTAGTTGTGTGTAGTATGTGGGTTACTCAATGAATAATCAAGAATACTATTGAGAGCACTGTGCTCTTTGAGCTTGCCTCTCTCCATATCTCTCACTCTCCCTCTACATCTTGAACATGATATCAGAGCAGGAAGGCCTTATGTGGCAATGAGTAGAAGATGAAGAGTGACCTTGACCTATAGCTTGAAGAAGGAACCCTATGGAAGTGCATTGATAGCCACAGACTACACTTGGAATGGTATGTATCAATGTTCTTGAAGTCTACACTTGATAGAGCCTATTAGGGCTTGGAAGGAGGGGTCATTGGCCTTCACTAGAGCATGTGATGGAGCTAAACAACACCGGCACCTTTAGCAACAAATCTGCATGATCGGTCTAGACTGTACTTGTTGTTTTGGGGGTTGAATGTGCAACATTAGCAAGTGGGTACCATGACCAATGGGCTGGCATACTTAGTATTATTTAGGGCCACTTGAAGCTCATTCGTAGTAGGATATATAGCAATCGTGAGTGCTCATTAGAAGGTCATCAACAATAGCCACATGGACTTTAGAAATTAGCATGGAGTTGGGAATTTGCACTTGCTTTATGGCTTACATGATCAAAGGATCTCAACCAATCATTGCTTCACTTTGGCATTACCAACATCAAGTGGATAGTTGGCAACTAGTGTGGCATAATTTATGCATGCTTGGGGCACTAGTATGAGGATCTGAAGCTCAATTCTAAAATCTATTTATAGGCTGCAAGAAGCTTAACAGATTGCACTTGAAATCTTGGAGCATATTGAAAGGTTAACTTGGTTTGTAGGGAGTCAAGCACCATCTATTCAAATACTGTAGAAAATACATAGAGTTGTAAACATGGCAAATGTAGATAGATTTGACAATATTACACAGATAGTGGGTGAGAAGTTGGACAATAATAACTATGCAATATGGAAATTTTGCATGGAAAATTTCCTAGTTGGCAAAGGGTATTGGGACCTTATTACAGGTGTTGAATCTGTGAACCCAAGCTTCCAAAAAAGAGTCCAATTGTTGAATAGCTATGATAGTGGATTTTTAGAGCCTGTTTTTGAAGTGGAAAAGTGGCTCGGTAGGCGTAAAATACCAATTTTTCATGCAAACTGAAACAGTTGCGGATCAATGAGCTGGAGTTATCGTAGATGGAGTTCAATGGTAGGAACACAATGCAAGTCTCGGTTCATTGATTAGAGATCGTTTGACCCCCCATTTAATCCCCTCAAGGTTTCACGTTATAAAGAAGCTATGTGATCTGAGAGCCAAAAAGTGCATGATAAAGGCTAACTTTATAGATTTCGATGCCACGGAGCCAGTTGTCCAGTCAGATCTCGAACCTTAATTTGTTTGCCTCACCAAAATGCCAAAATCCACTTATTGGCATTGTGAAAACACAAAACTTGAACTAGTTATTTTAAGGCTTTAAGCCTTAAGCTTGGATTAAAGAGGGTTAACTCTACAAATTTGAATCGGGGGAGGGGGGTGCCATTATTTTCAGTGCCTCCTCCTTGATTAAAAAATGATTGTTTGTGCCTGTTGGCATCAAGTTGAGGGAAGAGGGCATCAAGATAGAGAATTTGGACACTCTCCAACACTTCAATCCACATGAAAAATGATTGAGTAAATGGAAATATCAGTTTTTAGTCTTTCTCTCTTCTCTCTCCTCTTGTTTTGTGTTTCCATGGTTGATTCTATGAAAGAAGGGGGTGGGCTAAGATGAAAGAATTCGATCGTTGTCATGAGGTTCTTTGCTCATGGTCTAAATATAAAACATTTATCCTTTACAAATATCACTTAGTTAGTTGAAGTCTAGACATACTACATAGAATCTTGCCTAGTGCAATAATCATAAAAACCTAAGTCCACCAACATACCACATGGTGTAATAAAGGTGGGGACTCTCTACCTTAAAATGCAATAACCATGTGAACCTCCAACCATCTCATCAAACCATTCTCCATGGGGTGTCATATGATTTGAAGCCCCTAAATCAATGTACCATCTCTCATCTTTGTTCTACCTAGATGCATTCTTAGACACATGCTACATGGCAAACAATCTGTCAATCTGCTCATCATGAGCACCACTAGAAGATGCATAGTGCCCATGCTGCTTGCCCTTTGCCTTCATATCTCCCTGCTTTTTGTAACAATCCTTTGCAATGTATCCATATCTGCCATAGTAATGGCAGTCCTTATCTATGTTTGACTGATCATTTGACTGCCACGCTAGCTAGAGTAAAGAATAGTGTCTCTGCTTTGAGACGTACTAGAACCTATATTCATCCCAAGCTTAACTTCCTCATGCACTAGCAAAGCAATTAGCTCATCCCAATCAGGGGATTCAGCCCTCATAGAAATAGACGTATCAAATGCTTTATACTCTTTACCAAGTCCATTTAATGTCACTAAAATCATATCATCCTCAGACATTGAAGATCCAATGGTGGCAAGCTGATCCGCTATGTTCTTGATCTCTATAGTGTAGGCCTAAATGCTTTTGCCATTCCTAGACATGTTATTGAACTGTTGCTTTAGCTGAATCTTTCTTGCATGTGTTACATTTCCATAATGCTTCATGAGTATGTCCCATGCATCCTTTGGGGAACTGCATCTAGTAATCTATATAGCCATATCATCTGATATACATAAGGAAAACCAATGTAACACCTTGCATGCTCTCTCAGTCCATAGCTTATGAGCCCTTTTCTGATCATTTGTCGGATTCCTTTCATGTATTTCAGGTTCAGCCTCATCACCTGTACATAAGTCCCAATAGCCTCTGCCAACCAAAAAATTCTTCATACGGAACTTCCATAAAGTAAAATTTTTGTTGTCCAGCTTTTCTCCCTCAATTTGAGTGATATTGTTAGTGCCTTGAGCATTTGCCATAGTTGCAACTTAGGTATTCAGTGATGTATACAACCTGTAAGTATCTGACTCCTTTTCCTATAGTTCAGGACCAGTTTCGTGCCATTTAGGACAATTTTTTGGAATTCAAGACAATTTTTCTGACAACCTGCTTGCTATAAACTGTATTCCAACAATGAAAAAACACAGTCAGTTGAGCATAAACCAAGCTCAAATCAGTTCAAAACATTCTATGGTAGTGGCAAAACATCCTAGCAACAAACTATGTCCATACAAGTATCAATGTTTGTACTGTATGCAAGTAGTAGTACCAAATATATCTAGCTCACTGCTATAACCAACAATATTTTCTCTGTTAAAACAAGAGTATTCAGACCTCAAAATAGCCACAAAACATCTCATTCAGTTGCCACTCTATGCAGGAGTTGATACATGTCCAATCGGTCAGAATATATTTCATGTATGTCAAGTGAAGATAATAGGTATCCGTCCTGCAAACAATAACCAGTCAATACCCTGGTATAACCAGCAACAAATTAGTCCAAAATTTGGACTTTCAGCACTCATAATATCCCAAAAAGCATCTACCACTCAAGTGGTATGATCTAAGCATTTGTCAATAGCAAATATTGTTTCTAAATTCAGGACAGCAACCAGTTCACTGTTTCCAGCCTGCAAATAAGCTCCAAAACTGAGCATTTAACACTCCAATATCATGCTCAAATGCATGATAATAAGGGCATATACATTGTTAGGATGAAAGCCACCGGTGCCCTAGAATCACCTGCGCTTACTGCAGTAAACAGTTAGTCTGCACAGATCTGTGCTGAATATCTCAAAATCTGTGAGGAATTTGAAAAACTTTCTTCTGCAAAGAGTTGTAGACCATATCAAAACAGTCTGCAATGATGGGCTGTTTCTCCAAAAGCTATTTCTGTAGCAAGATATAGCTTCTGCAAAAAAATGGGTTGCAAACACAATCTCCTTTGATGACATTTTCTTCATATATGATGTCTTGATGTCAAATGGCCACTGCCAAGCCTTCAAACTTCAAGCATTCAAGCTTTGATACCATGTTGGAAGAGAGGGAGAGAGACAGAGTGGAGCAAAAGATGAGCCTCAACTCATTGTTGTTGTTCTTCCATTATTCTTCCATCATACTAATTGAAAGAGACTTACACACATAGGTATGACTAACCAAGACTAACTGTGATTAAGTCACTGACTACACCGACTTATTGAATATCACACACGTGTACAGCTATATCTAGCTAATGTCAATCACACACATAAAGATAGACTGATTGAAGAGTAATGGGAGCTCGATATTCTAACAAAGAAACCCAATAAAGGTTTAGCTGCAACAACTCTATAGGAAAGTAAATTTGGGCAACTTGATGCTGAAGACCAATAAAGTATAGAAGGTCAAAATATTGAATTATTTCTTAAGGCTGCAGATCCCATTCTACAAGAGAAGCTTGTTGATCACTTAGAGGATGATACCTCCGAATCAAGAGTCAAGACTGCATGGACATATGTCACTGATGCAGTTAACACGATTTCTCGAAGAGAGCGTATGCGACTAAGATTGGGCACTACTTCAACTCCAAACAAATCTATTGATGGAGCTTGTTCCACCTTCGAAATCCCCTATTCCTTTGATTAACCAACCAACTCTTTCTTCTTCTGTTCCTTCTAAGAATGATGTCATGGATGAACTCATTAAAAGCATGTGTGGCCTTCATCTGAATCTTACAGAAATTAGTTCCAAGGTGGAGAAGCTAGATGTCAAAGTTGAAGAGCGAGGACAATCATCAACTGAAAGACCCATGAGAGAAGGCTTTAAGAGGCGATATATTTGGTGTAACAACCAACAACATGACAAGAGGGAGTGTTCTGCCTTCCGTGAGGCTGAAGCACAGAAGCTTGTCTTTTGGAAAGCCGAGAAAATTCATGCACCTGAAACTGGTCTTCCACTGGAGCCAAATTTTGGCAATGGGGGAATGAAAAAAAAATTAGAAGATTTAGCTATAAAAAATGCCTACGTAGTAATTGATGCAGCTACCTATGGGCTGCAAATTGAGTCAACTAAATCTAATTTGAAAGCATGTAAAGCTAATGTGGAATCTAAAGTATGGATGCACGCTCTAGATCAAATGGAACGTGGTAAAGTAGCCAAAGGCGATTTATCTAATGCTAGTCAGTGCATTTGAGGATTAACTGGTTGGAAAGAACCGGTAGATTCTTTTTCTGCCTTTGCACATTTGGCTGATGTCAATCACAAAGACGTCTTGATTGAAGAAAAGATAACAAGAGAAGATGAACTAGGGCCTTCCTCTTCTGGCCCTCTGAAACAGGTAACTAGAAGAACGCCTAAACAACCAAAACCTGCTGAAAATATAACCCAGACCAAGAGATAGAAGATGCGTCACAAACAAAGAAGGCTGAAGGAAAGAAGAAAGGCAAGTAGCCATGCTACAAATTGCAGTCTAACATAAAAATTGCAACTGATCTCAAACAAGTTCTAGAAGAACAAATTATGGGAAGTAAAATTGAGTTCACCTTAGGTGAAATTCTTGCAATTGCCAAATGTGAATTCCATGATGTAATTATTAATGTAATCAAAAGAAAAAGACAATAAATTGGTGATGATGTTGAAGAAATAGTGCATGCTTTTTTGCAAGCTCTTCAAGTTTTTGTGTAGGATGAAGAGAAGTTGACTGCACAAGGAATTCAACTTGAAGCAGTTAAAGAATTAATTGCAACAGTTGAAGCTGCAGATAAAGAAGCCATGGATGTAAAAATAAAAGAAGTAAAGGCTGAAAATGTAATGGTCAACTGGTCCAAACCAGTTGGGCAACCTGCCTCTCAAAAAGAAGGTCGTCTACAACACATGCATGAGGAGGAAGAAGCTCGGTTCATTCCAAGTAGTCACTACTCCCGTACGCATTGGGCAAGAGCAATAATGGAGATAGTTGTCAAAATTGGAGAAAAAGAAACACCATGTATTACACTCTTAGACCATGGCTCTGAGATAAATGTCATGGCAAGGAATCTCTATGAAAGTGCCGCATGGCCCATAGTTGTTGATCCAGGTTGGAAATTGAGAGTTGCAAACAACTCTTTTGGGAAATTATATGCTGCATGTCCTAATGTGCAGGTAACTAATGGAGATATAAAAGACAATTTTCACTTCTTTGTTCAAGACTCTTGTAGTTACCCTATCATTCTTGGGAAACCCTACATTTCTGAAGCCCACTTGGAAACAAAAGCTATTGATGATGGTTCTTCTTATGCTCGAATATGAAGCAAGGATAATGAACGAGTTGTCCAATTTCTTACTGTATATGTTAACCATCATCGAAATAGAGATCGACTGCATGATTATCATGTGCCTCCTAATGCCTGAGAATTCAAGGGTTTTCGGGCTACACTTATGGATACAAGTCCCATTGGGATAGGATAGGTTGTTGGCTAAGAAGATCTTGAAGGTAATAGGTATGCAATTCGTTTTGGAGTAAAGGTTCTCAATGAACATCAAAACAGATATGCACAAGTAAAAATGGAATTGTGGGGAGTTGTAACAACATTAAAGTGTGATCATGAATACTTTATAGATAGGTGCTTTCGTAGTGGTAGAAACTGATTGTCTTCCACTCTTGGGCATGATTACCAACTGTTCTAAACCTGACTGTTGAGAGTGGAAAAAGACTGAATTTTTGATTGATTCTTGTTGTTTTTTAGGTCTAAATGGTTGATTTTTTATGGATTTTGAGTGATGATTGGTTGTTTTGAAAATTTTTGAGAGTGTTTTGGATTATATTGATCATTTTTTGGAAGATCATGATGATTCTCAGTAGAAATATGAAGCTTTGTGATGTTCTGATAGGTTCTGGTTTTGATTGGTTCTGATACCTTCTATTTAGTTTCTATTTTGTTCTGATTTTCTTTTGTATGAAGCATGGATTGATGATTGATGAATGTTGAAATATTTTGAAAGCTTATTGAATAGTTTTTGATAGTTTGAAATAGTTTTAGTATGAGTTATGAGATTCTAATGTTCTCTGATGACCTTCTGTAACCCTTTGTAGAGCTTTTGTCTCTGCTCTGTTTCTGTTCTGTTCTGTTATGTAGATCTTCTATAAGTGTTATGTAGAATGTATTTGTGACTTTGGGAAAGTTTTCATGGAAGAAGCAGCTATTGAGGACTGAAGAGCAGACTAAAGTAACAAAGACAATAGTGAGCTATGAAGAGACACTATAGTGGCTCTGGAGCCCTTTCATACCTCCCATGCCTCTTGGGAGGTGCATCCACGACCTAAGAAGGATTATTATGAGTGATTATGAAGTATTGTAGAGAAGAGATGATGTACTATTGATTGAGGGAGAGAGAGAGAGAGAGAGAGAGAGAGAGAAAGAGAGAGAGAGGGAGAAAGAGAGAGTCGGATATAGTCAATTCTATCAAAAATAATGTATCTATCTATGAGAGATTGAGAGAGAGAACTATGAAGACAATGAAGATGAATACTATGTGATTATTTCCATTCAAAAGTGGTATCTTTCTTTTGTGTTTCTTGTTCTATTGATGGATTCTATGACAATGGTGAAGATTATGGTTGATTCTATTAAATCCATGGGAGATATCTACTATGATGTTGCATGAACATTTGTTCTTTTCCTTGTTGTGGTTCTCTAAAGGATGAAATAAAAGCTTGTTGATGTTATAAGATAGATTTTCTTGCAATAGAAACCCCTTTTCCTTGGTGTCTTTCTTGGGGCTGATTTTCAACCTGATTTTTTGCATGAGTAGCTGCATATATTTCAGCCACTGTGTCAGTAGTAATCAGTCCAAAAAACATACCGGAAATATCTTCACGTTCAGTCATCATGTCATAAGTTTTCGGCACCCTTTTTACATGACATATGTATTTACTTTCAACTTTTGTCATGGCTGGAAGAGACTTATAACAACCCATGTTATTGGTTGTACATACATGCAGATTTGCTAAAGACACAATTTTTGTAGCGTAAGGAGGTACAATCTTTTTATATGACACACTGCCATAGCCTCCATTTACAGCTGTGCTTGATGCAAGAAAAGGGATGGAGATACGACGAAGAGGGAAAGGCGCTGAGAAAAACTGGGAGAAAAAAGCAATCCATGATGCTCAGAAGGGACAGAAAGATGGACAGCACTGAGTTGCATTTCGTTAGTATGACAAAGCGATAAACATCCGAGGGAGAAGAAGTTTTGGAAAGATGACGACCAGTGCTCTCAGGCTTCGTCTTGCTACATCCATCTGCATCACTATAATATTCAGCATTACTTCCTCTCTCGAAGGTAACCAGTAGTGACCAGTGCTGCTGCTCCATCTTATGCTATGCTACTATATTATATGAAAGAAAAGAGTTGGAATTTGTTCATGGATGCTCAACAGCAAGATACGTGGGATGCTTGGTGTTCTGAAAATCTTCTGTTTGTCCAATTAGCAACCCACTAGAAGTTGGTAGACAGAGTGTTCTTTACAACATATGAAACACCAGAAGCTAGCATTATTATAATGATGGCACAACAACGATCCTAAGAAGAATGAGTTTTGATACTTTCAAAACAAAATATCTCCCCCTCTGTAGTGGTTTGAAAGCTGAATTCATAGATGTTGAAAAGAAGGAAGTAAAAGAGATCTTGGCTGGAGAATCCTCTAGAGACTCAAGCCCTCTTTGATTCTATTCTGTTAAGTACAGACCAACTGTTTCGTTAGAACGAGTCCAGAGACGTGAGAAGAGAGATGGCAAGAATTAAGGCTGAGAACGAGCTTGCAGCAGAACCCTCCTTTGATGCCCTAAAAGAACTCTTTAAAGAAGTCCCCATGGCGACTCAAGGTCCCCTTCCTAGTCAGATTCGTCCTAGAAATATTGATGACAGGCCAGCAAATGTAGTCCCATTGCCAATTTTTAAGGGAGAGTACAATGAAGACCTTGATCTTCATGTAGTAGAATTTATGGTAGCAGGTGTGGCTAACAATGCCAGAACCCCTGAGCATTGGTTAGCAATATTCCCTACCACTTTCAAGGGCCCAGTGTCTCAATGGTATGAAAGACAAGCGGCAGGAACGTTTGGCACATGGGACGACCTGAAGTTGGCCTTCCTCACTAAATTCAAACGTGAAGGTTTTGAAGAGCGGATGAGAGAGGAGTTCATGAACCTAAGTCAGTCCTGGAGAAAGAGTAGAAGCTTATGTCTCATGAATGGAATCTATTATGAAGAGATGGACTAACCATCATTTGGATGAAGGTATCCAGAAAGGAGTGTTCCTCAGAGGCCTACAACCGGAAGTTTGCAAGTTTGTGGAATTAAGAAGCCAATCAATCTGCAAGCTGCAGTGGAAGGTGCAAGATTGCATGACGAAGTTGAAGCAAGGTTGTCAATGACTCCAAGAAGAGGAGTCTTACCTCCTCCCATGCTAGGAATGGTATACCCACCAAATGCAGTCATAGGGGCAATTCCCTACCCCTATTCCCAGATGCAAATAGTGCCGCAGCACAGTGCACCTAATCCACAATGGCCGCCGCAAATGACAGTGCCTTAAATGATACTGCCAATATATCCACTCTTGTGGGAGGTGGGAGAGATGTGATGTGTTCTAATACATGGTGCGAAAAGTGCCATCAGCGGGACATTTAGCCACTGAATGTACCCAAAAATCAACCATTCCTGGAGCCTTCTGTTCATACTATTTGAGGAAGAACTATATAAAGGATATCTGCTCTCTGAAAGAGATGCACAAATAAAGACAAAAAGATGAAAACGCAAGATTCAACTTGCTAGAATCCAAAATGACAACGCAGGACATTGGACCAAAGCCTACGGAGTTTGGTCCTAATTTCGGTCCAAGGAGGTCTCCCTCTCAAAGTTACAGAGAATGACAGTCTGGTGGTGGCTAGAGATCATAAGTGGAGTGTTACAAATGTGGAGAAAGGGTCATATCTCACCAAATTTTCCAAACCCTAGAAGATCTGTGGATTACAAGCCCTTATGCAGTCGATGCAAAGGAGAAGGTCATATTGCAAAAGATTGTCCAAGTGCAGCCCCTGTAAAAATCTACTTTTGATACCCAACAGAAGATCTAAGAACCTGCTTGCAATTTGGTGGAATTGGAAGTGGCCGCAATAATGCGAGCAAAGAAAGGAGAACTCGTAGTTCCAAAAGAGAACGTTTCTTCTGCAAAGACGGTGAAATTCAACCTCCCTTGGGAAAAATAGAATAATATAATCCAAAATAAGGAAGTATAGAGTACCACATAGCCACAGAGAGATACAGAGACAGTTGTAGAGATAGGACCCGAGATCCAGGAAATAGAGGATACAGAAGTACCTCCTCATGAAGAAGAAGCGCAGATATTGCCACTCCTAGAAGAAAAAGGAAAGATAAAAGTGGGTGCGGCCCCATTTCCTTGTCGATTGGAAAAGCTTGTGGATCCTATCAAAGAGTATGATTTGGCCAAAGACCTAGACACCTTTAAACCAAACCTAACATTCCAACAATTGTTGATACTATCTCCCAGTTGCCGAAAGAGATTTAAAAGCATCTTGACAAGAAGATGCGGCCTAAGGATTGCTCCCCAACAACAACAAATTCCAACATAGCCTCAGAACCTGCGAAGGAAGTAGATGTGGCTAACACCTTCCTAGATCTTGGAACCCCAAAGACTAGTGTATGGATAGAAAGATGCTTTATTTCATATGCATTGATTGATGGAGGCTCATCACTAAACGTAATGATGGATGTGACAATGAAGGATCTAGGTTTGCAAGGAATGCAACCTACCCAGTGGCTTATCAGGCTGGCAGACCAAAGCAGAATCAAACCATTAGGCATCCTCCCACACGTAAAAATAACTCTAGCAGGAAGAGACTATTGGCTGATATATTTGGTAGTCAAACCAAATTCTTATGGAACCTCATACCCTGTGCTATTGGGAAGACCTTGGCTTTTTAAAGCAAGATCCAAGACAGATTGGTTGCAAGGCACCCTAATCCTAGGCAGAGGACCCAAGAAAGTGGTGTTGAAATTGTATGGATCGCAAAAAGGCAATGGATCCACATCCATCGAAGTCATAACAGACTCCTCTAATGAAATAATAGATGGTACATCAGGAGACAAAGAGGTTGTTAAACAGATCTTTCCCAAGAAACCAGAGGCACAGTCCCTAACAGTGGGCACTATAAGGCAACTACCAAGAGAAGAAAAGTCTTTGTCCATGGGAGAATATCTCCTGCCTCAACTCAAATTGACTTCTAAAATCACATCTGACAACGATATAGAAGCATGTATGTACTGTTCTCCGTGTTACATGGCAGTCGCATAGTCAGAAGTAGAGAGAGAGCCAAAGATAGAGTTAGAAGCAGAAGCAGACATAGAGGTGAAGGACCTATTCTTCTCCCATAGAGCCTCTACAAAAGCAGAGACAGAGCCTCCAGAGGAAGAGGATGAAAATAATGAGGAAGAAAACGAAGTAGGTTATGAAAGTGCAGATGAAGAAGTTCCTTTGGTAGCGGATGATATTGTTGATATCCCTATAGAGACCTCAGAGGCCGAAGATCTCGGGGAGTTGGATGGAATGACCATGGTTCCATTTGGGTTGACCAATATGCAAAATCTGCATAAGAAATGGATCAAAGATATAAAAATTAAGTTCACTAGTGGCTTCTATCGCCTTGACCATTTATCATGGAGAAAAGATGATGATGATGCCCCTTGTCAATAGAAGCTAGAGCCATCAGAGCCGCGGCTTATAGACCGTGCTATGTGACATTCCTAGCCGCATCCTCTAAAGATGAATCCCTAAGTCCAAAAAAAATCACCACTCACACAGAAACAAACAAAGCTCTGATACCCTTCTAGCAATCTCACCAGACAAATGAGTCAATCATTCATGAGGAGGACACTAGTTCTAGTGGAATATCATACGATGACACTACTTCCTTGAAGGATTCAAACCTCTATCCAAAAGCAATCAGTGGGACATTTATCTGCGAAAAGTAGAAGGTGAAAGGCAAGTGACGTTCCTAGATACTGATGGTACTGAACATCACCTAAAAGTGTATCTCAATCTTCCAGAAGAAGAACTAGTGGTCCCGTGAGACCTACTAAAGGAGAACTTAGACGTGTTTGCTTGGTCATACAAAGACCTAAGGGTACTGACCCTATAGTTTTTCAACACCACATCGATCTAGAGCCTGATGCCAAACTTGTAAGGCAAAGACAATAGCATATGAATCCTAATTATTCTGCTCTAGTGAAGGCTGAATTATTGAAGCTTCTTGAAGTCGAGTTCATTTATCCTATGGCTAACAGTGAATGGGTGTCGCCCATTGTGGTTGTGCCCAAGAAGAATGGGAAACTTTGAATATGTGTGGACTTTCAAAAGCTCAACTCGAAGACGAAGAAGGATCATTTCCCTATCCCTTTCACAGACCAACTGTTGGACACAGTGGCAGGCCATGAGCTCTATTCCCTCTTGGATGGATTTAGCGGATATAACCAAGTCCAAATCACAGAGGAGGACCAATCCAAAACAACTTTCACAACAGAATGGGAAACTTATGCTTACAGAGTGATGCCGATTGGGCTCTGTAATGCTCCTGCCACCTTCCAAAAAGTAATGATGGCTGCCTTCTAGAATCATCTGCATGATTTCATTGAGGTGTATCTTGATGATTTTTGTGTCTATAGCCTAATCCGTGAGCATTGGGGACACCTAGAGCAATGTTTTGACCGATGCCAAGAGTATGGAATCTCTCTCAACCTCGAAAAATGTGTCTTTGGCATCTCATCAGGAGTTCTTCTCGGCCATATTTTCTATGCACAAGGGATTGCAACAGATTCGGCAAAGATTGAGAAGGTTGCCGCCTTGACAGCACCAACAAACCTCAAGCAACTGAGAGGATTCTTGGCCATCTGGGCTACTATAGAAGATTTATTCCAGATTTTGCAACTAAGGAAACCCCTCTGCACAAGCTCCCAAGAAAATATGCGGATTTCCTTTGGACTGACGATTGCGAAGAAGCCTTTAATACCCTAAAATAGTGCCTCATCCAAGCACCTATCTTGCAACCTCCTGATTAGACGAAGGAGTTTCATGTGCACACATATGAATCAGTTGAAGGGCTAGGTGTTGTCTTATATCAAAAGGGCCCCTCTAAATTACATCAACCAATCTAGTATGCAAGTTGGAAAGTAATTGACTGCGAGCGGAACTACACAGTGATGACAGAGCTTGAGTGCTTAGCAATGGTGTTTGCACTGGAGAAGTTTCGACACTATCTACTATCAATGCATTTCAAGTCCTACGTGGATCATGAAGCCTTGTCCTTCGTGATGAACAAAGCAGATATCAAAGGAAGACTAATGAGATGGTTGCTCCTCTTCCAGGAGTTTGATTTTGAAGTGGCCATTAAGCCCGATCATTCCCATGTCCTAGCCGATCATCTGTCACACGGATCCCTCAAACTGAAGAAGAGGAACATGATGATCGAGACCTTCCTAATGCTTCCTTGTTTCTAGTCGAAATAGTTACTCCCTGGTATGCAGACATAACCAACCTCCTCGCAACTCAACCGTATCCTCCTGACATCTCAAGCTATGAGAAGAAGAAGCTTCTATTAGAATCATCCACTTACACCTTGTTAGGCGGTGCACTATACAAGAAAGGCAAAGATGAAGAGTTGCGAAGATGTGTTGCAGGAGATGAGATTGGGATTATTCTTAAGGCCTGTCATGATGCCATGTGGTGGACACTTTGTAGGAAAAGCAACAGCCAGAAAGGCTCTGCTCGCAGGATACTGGTGGCCAACCCTCCACAAGGATGTCTATGACTACTACAGAGATGAGATGCATGTCAGTAAATGGGAAAACCCACCAAAACAAGTGCCAAGCCATTGCAACATATTCTTCCCCTAAAGCCATTCGAGAAGTGGGGGATTGATTTCGTGGGTCCCATTGATCCGCCCACCAAACGGAAGAAGAACAGATACATCCTGGTATATACGAATTATGTCACAAAGTGGTGTAAAGCTAAAGAAGCGGGATGATGGTAATAGCATAGCCCTGTTCATATAAGAGAATATTATCACCCATTTTGGTAGTCCCCTCGAGTTGGTTAGTGAAAGAGGTACTCATTTCCTTAACAAGATCATGGAAGAGTTGACGGAACTGTATAAGATCTGCCATCACAAGTCCACCCCCTATTACCCCAGAGCCAACGGCCAAGTTGAAGTCACCAATCGTATCCTTTGCTCAATCCTGACAAGGATGATTGCTGCACATCGTCGAATTGGGATGATCGACTTATAGAGGCCCTTTGGGCATACAGAACCTCTTATAAGGCAGCTACATGACAAACTCCTTTCCAATTGGTGTATGGTACAGAAGGTGTCTTCCCTGTTGAGCCGGAGTTGCCCTCCTTGAGAGTGGTAGTTAAAGAACGCCTCGAAGATGATGACCCCCTCCAGTGCCACCTGCTACATTTGGAATGTTTGGATGCGATTTGGCGGATGGCCCTACAGTGCATGGAAACCACTCAAGTGAGACGCAAGGCCTATCATGGCACCTTCATCAAGCACAAGGAGTTCAAAGAAGGTGATCTTGCCTTGGCCTATGATTCGCGACTTGGGAAGTTTCCTGGCAAGCTTCAACAACGTTGGATGGGTCCCTATAAGGTACTTGCTGTCAATCCTAATGGCTCTATCTAAGTGCAGGCCATTGATGCCTCTGATGATCCCTTTCTGATCAATGGCTATCGCTTGAAGAAGTACTTCCCTCCTTGGGGATCCTAACAATCACAGTCAATGCACCCTTTCCCTTGTGGGCATCACATTGTCCTTCTCCTTGTGCTTCTGATAGCCCTTATGATCTTCCTCATGAGGCGGTCTCGTTCTGCTAGCCCCTCCCAAACACCTCCCATCCTTACTTTGTTCTCCTCTCGTCTGATCTAGCAGTGGGTAATGTGGATGGTCCTGTCACATGGTATTCCTACCATACTCTTTATTAAAAGAAAAAAATAATTTAAAAAACAAAAAAATAAACAAATTGTTATGGGAGAAAAGGAAGCAATTCCCTGTCATAGCAGGCCTCGTTCCAAGAAAATGTGGCAAACACCCTTGGGCGGGAAGATGGCTATGGAAAAGGTGGTAACACCTAACAGTATAGAAAGTTGATCCATCAATTGACATCTCTAAGATATAGTTCGGAAGACACCTTCCTTGGTACGCTGTGTCCAATGCCTCTCTGTAGAGTGTCTGATGGTCTTCTAGCAGATGACATGTTCTATATTCGATACACAATTTCGATTTGTTGGGTACCTCCCTGGGTATGCCTCTTCATCAACAAACGAAGCGATCTTCATCGACAACCCCCTAAGTGATGTGAGTTTTCATCCTAACCGGATGGGGATGTGAGTATGGTCTGCCCTCTGTATCTATTAGTGAGCGTGAGACAGAGGGTGGGGTGATTGACTAGTTCTTTCCCTTCAATTCAATTGAGAGGTGCGATGTGTGAATAGAGTATTGCATGCACGGGTTAGGCCTCTCACTGCATAAAGCATGATCTGTTCCTGTGCACTGCACTATAAGGCTGGTGGGATGCACGAATGCACCATCAAATGCACACAAGACATACAACCTTTCGACAAGTGAATGAGAGGATTACATCAATGGGTTTTAGGAATGGGCTACCCTCTATATCTTTCAACAGAGTGTGAGACAGAGGGTGGGCTGAGTGTGATTGGTGTTTCTCCTCAATCAATTCCGAGAGGTGAGATTGAGGGACGTTACAACAATTGGAGTCAGGTACGTTTCCGTTTCCCTCTGCACACACAGGACGGGTCTTTGCCACCATCACAAGCCATGCCACCCTATTCTGTACACTACATGATAAGGCTCCCTAGCCTTCCTGCTTACACCTATGCCAGATGGGTGGAATGCACGAATGCACCATCAATTGTGCACACTGACATACTCCCTCCAAATCACTTTTCCCTTATTCACTCTTATACCAACCATGAGTTATGGGATTTCATGCTTATTCATGGAGCGATGTGCATCATGGATGAGCGACTGTTCTATCATCCTCTTAAGTGCCCGTGAGCTGAGAGTTCTATTCTTCATCATCAATACTTGAATCGACGGACTTTATCGACAAAACTATCTCCCTGGGTGTTGTTGCATGGTCCCTGCCATGCTGGACATGTTCTGTGGCATGCCCTGGTCCCTCTTGGTGCCCAACGATGGCTTTAATATTTCTACATCAACAACGACGGTTCCCTTCAACCATCTACGAAATGGGCCAAGTGTTCCTAGCCCTACTTTTCTATTTGCAAGTGTATGTTATGTCTTAAGTGTGGGGACATCAACATCCAGTCAGTTGACAAGTCTGCAACTATGTCGATCAATCTACTCGAACCGGTAAGGTCTTAAGTGTGGGGACACGTTCTTGCGCGTCTGATGTACATACCCCCTGCATATGTCATTACCCGATCGTGCGTATCTACCACATACTAGTTCTATCCTAATGGGGTCCCTTCCTCATCCACCCACCCTCGTACCCCCTGTCATCAAGGCCATTTCCCTTGTGGTTACTTTTATTGCATAAAATTTTTATTTTCCATGTGGACATCCCCTATGTTCACCAAACTCCTGATCCAACCTTATAGCCTTTTTGTACCTTTGAATGACACACTTTTCCTTTTTATATCCCCCTATTCTGACTTACTGTTTTTGCGTTATTAATTTTTGAAGCTTTTCTCACACAATTGGATGTATTTTCATGCGAACGCACCCTTATCACTTCGGAATAGTGATCTAATATACCAACCATGTCCTGCACTTTCCTTTGGATATATATTTTTTAATCACCTGTCATTCTGACGTACAGTTTGTCCGTAATTAATTTTTGTGTGGTTTCGTGCCTTTTTTGCGTACATCTTTAACCTTTTTCCATGTGAACCTACCCTATTCTCCTCAAAATTCAATTCTGACTAGATTTCCTTGTCCAACCACCCTTTTTGCACAATTCTTCTTTTTTCTACGCCCTGTTTCGACCTCTTGATTTTTTGTTATTAATTTTTATTGGTGTTACCGAGCTCTATTTTATTGTTTTTTCCATGTGAACGTCTCCTAACCCCATCCGAACTGCAATTTGATGTCACAGACATGAATATTCTATATGTCCTCAATTTTTTTATTTTTTCCACCCTCCCTTCTCGTACACGGATCATTTGCTATTAATTTTCGAATCTCGTTTCAGATACAATTTTTGGGTTTTTTTCATGCGAATGGGGTTTCTTTTTCTCGGCACTATGCTTTGATTTGATAGACTTTACGGGCACAATTTTTTGCACATTTTTTCTTCTTCCCTCACTTCGTTCCAGCTAATGAATTTTTTGATATTAATTCCGGTATGCGTTTTTTAGGTCGATTTTTGCATTTTTCGCATGCAGACACCTCCTTCTTTTGGCTATGCATTCTATTGTGCTCGCCATGTGAATCCCCTTCCCATGGAAATTTTTCCTTTTTATTGCCCTTCGTTTTGGTGACCAAATCTTTTTATATTAATTTTTGTATCCCGTTTCGGGGTTGATTTTTTGGTTTTTTTCATGTGAACGGGTCTTATCTCCTTCGGAACTATGTTCTGACATGATAGGCTTGCCCGATATGAATTTTCTTACAATTTTCCTTTTTCTCGTGTTTCATTTCGACGAATGGATTTTTTGATATTAATTGTTGTATGCATTTTAGGGCTTGATTTTTTACATTTTTCCCATGTGAACGCCTTGATTTGATCCCAAACACCCCGTTGTACTTTTTCGCAGTCTCGCCTTGCCTTCTGGCCTAGTTTTCCTTTTTACCGCTTTGCGTTCTAGCTTGCAGTTTGCCTGTTATTTAATTTTTTGTGTTTCGTCCTGTCCCTGCGCGCCTCGCTGTGCGCGTGAAGTTGGATGTTTTTGTTTTTTCACGCCTCGCAATGCCCCGTGGCATCCATGCCTTCCCCATCGCTGTCCCGGCCCTGGTTGCTTCCTGTCACTCCAAAATTTTTTACCCATGTCCCGCGCACGCGCGCGGGACGGGGGCGGCCTCCATTCTTTCTTTCTTTCTTTTCTTTTTCTTTATTTATAGGTTTTTTAAAAACAAAAAAAAACACACAAAACCAACCACCAAAACAAAAAAAAGAAAACCAAAAACAAAAAAAACCAACATAAAAAAAATAAAAAATTTACAAAAAAACATACAAAAAAAAGTAAAAGAAAACAAAAGAAAACGAAAAAAATAAAAAACAAAACAAAAAACAACACCCACCAATCAATTTAAAAATAAAAAATAATTAAAAAAAGAACAACAAAGCAAAGAAGAAAAAAAAACAAAAAACCAAAAACAAAAAATCAAACCCCCCTCCCCCCCCCCCCCCCCAAATGGTTTTCCCTCCCCCTACCCTTCTTCTCTCTCTCTTATTCTTTCTCTCTCCCCACTATCTTCTTCTCCTCCTCCCCCCCCCTTCTTCTCCCTCCTACTCCTCCCTCTTCTTCTCCTTCTTCTCCTTCCTTCCCTTCTTCTTCCTCCTGCTCCTTTCTCCTCTCTCTTGTTCTCGTTCTTCTTCTTCTTCTTCTTCCTCCCCCTCCTCCCCCTTCCTCTTGGCCATCACTGCCCCCATCTGCAGCCGGCCGCTGCCACACCCTGATTGTCGCCACTGGACACCCTCCCTCCCACCCACCTCATCATCCGCCACCTTCCCCCCTCCTCTACGCTATTCCTCTTGCTATGATGAAGTACAACATACCAAAGAAGAGCTGACAAAGGCAAATGCAAAGATAGCTTCTGCTCATGAACGCTTTTCTAATCTTTGTACCCAAATGGAGCAACAAACTAAGATCATTGATGCTCAAAAAATGGAAATTTCTAGTTTGCACACTCAGTTGGTTGACACTAACACTCAAGTGGTTAATGTAACTGAGGAATGAGATAGATTGTTGAAAGAATCTCACGAGCTTCAGGCTTTGCTAGCCGCCCAGACGACAGAGGAGATTAAAATAGCAAATACCACCTTAGACCAAAGCCAAAACCAAATTCAACACCTTAATGAGCAACTGGTCTAGTCATGTTCTTCTTCATAGAGCCCTATTGTGCAACCACTTCATTCTTTAACCCCTGCGGACTTGGTAGTTCTCCAGAGATAGGCCACATTATGTCCATTTTTTCAAGCTAAAGTGGAAAGATTGCAGTCCAGGATGGATTTATTATGGTCCACATTTGAGCAATTTCAAGAGTATGTTCCTCCTAACCATTCCTTTTTTATCCACTATCAGCTGCAAAAGTTGGCCTTCTATATTAATCTCTCAATGATGGATCTACCTCTTCCAGAGGATGGTTGGAGTGGAGCCAGGTCTTTTGATTTGCTGACAGAAGTTGTTTGTATAGTCTTTGAAGATTCTGTGACTTTGGATACCATGCTGCTGTCTTATATGTATCTAGGAGGTGATCTATTAATTCCAGATGATGTAGATCTGGCTTGGTATGTAGGGGATGTGGTCTTACAAGCTGCCTTATATGTAAACCATTTGGAGTTGAGGATAAATGAAATGTTCCAGTGTTATTCTTCTAAAGTGGCTACTTGCCGTGACACTTCATGGCTTTCAATGATTGATTCTATGGTTCTGAACTAATGATAGAATATAGCCTCTACTCATATGCAAAACACTAACCAACTGAGGGTGAATCTTTTAGTTTATCTTTCCAAGAACCATCCTTTTGATTCATCCTTCTTTTATGCCTACCATTGACGATCTGTTTTAGGTTCCTCTCTTCCTACTTTATTTTATTATCAACAAATGGGTCATCGCTATGATGCTTATTTTTCCTTTTATCAATCCAACTCAGCACCCATCTTACCTCTCCTTTTCCAACCTCAGGGTGCTCCTCAAATTCCAATCTTTACCTATTGTTCTTTCATTGAAGATCGAGTCTTTTTCCCTTGTCTGCCTTGTCCTTCCCCATCTATCCAAATACCTTCTACTTTTTCTACTTATCAATTAACACCTTTCTTAACTGATTTGCCTAAATTCTCAGCTAATTCTTCTTTAGCTTATTCCTCATTTTATGATTTTTCCTACCCATCTCTTCATCCTCTTTTACTCATTCCTCTTCCATCTCCTACCACTTCTATTTCTCAACCCCCTCAGTTGGTTAGTGGGTATGAAGGATTTGATTAGCAGATTCCAAGAAGAATAGGATGGAGCTCAATGGATTCTCTTATGGGACCATAGATTAATTGGCCATAAATTCCATGGGACTGGACAACTGCTAGTCAAGCGTACCAAAATTATCTCCATTTTGCCCAACGATATTCGCAATCGCTAGATCCTTCAGTGAGATTGACAGCCCATTTTTCTTGGTACCTAGCATTTACGCATAGGCATTCCCATAACGATCAAAAGGCCATTCCCAAGATTTGTATGAATGTCAATGTGAACATTGATTCCCAACAACTGGATGTCCTATATTTTCATGCCCTTTGTCTACCTAACAGATACCTTGTCTTGCTAAAAAGGATGTGATGCCTTCAATTCTTTCAAAATCCTCCAAAATCTTTTATAGATGAGTCCTTATCCATGGATCGTTTTCGTAATCATCAAGATTTCAAGAGGGATCATCTTCACTAATACCCCTGAATGTATCTTTTATGTTTCTTAATGCTATATCTCTCTTTTGGAGGTGCCATTCAAATGGTTGTTTTGTATTCGTGTTGTATTAATTTTTGTGTGATGAGTTCGTGCTAGTTGAATAATGGATTTGTTCGAGAGCTCTCTTTTCGAATATTGACATTGATGGTGATGGTGGATGGAAAGCTCATGATGATTCTCAATAGAAATATGGAGCTTTGTGATGTTCTGATAGGCTCTATTGAGGTTCTGATGGGTTTTGATACCTTCTGTTTAGTTCAGATTTTCTTCTATATGAAGCATGGATTGATGATTGATGAATGTTGAAATATTTTGAAAGCTTATTGGATAGTTTTCAATAGTTTGGAATGGTTTTATTATGAGTTATGAGATTCTAATATTCTCTGATGACCTTCTGTAACCCTCTGTAGACCTTGTATAGAGCTTCTGTCTCTGCTCTGTTTCTGTTCTGCTCTGTTCTATAGATCTTCTGTAAGTATTTTGTAGAATTTATGCGTGACTTTGGGAAAGTTTTCTAACTTTTGGAAAGGATGAATCTAAGTTCAAAAGAGCTAAAACAAATAGAATAAGAAGCTGTTGAAGACTGAAGAGCAGACTAAAGTGGCAGAGATAGTAGTGACCTATGAAGAGACACTATAGTGGCTATGGTGCCCTTTCATACCTCCCATGCCTCTTGGGAGGTGCATTCATGACCTAAGAAGGATTATTATGAGTGATTATGAAGTATTTTAGAGAAGAGATTATGTACTATTGATTGAGAGAGAGAGAGAGAGAGTCAGATATAGTCAATTCTGTCAAAAACAATGTATCTATCTATGAGAGGTTGAGAGAGAGAACTATGAAGACAATGAAGATGAATACTATGTGATTATTTCTATTCAAAAGTGGTATCTTTCTTTTGTGTTTCTTGTTCTATTGATGGATTCTGTGACGATGTTGAAGATTATGGTTGATTCTATTACATCTGTGGGAGATATCTACTATGATACTGCGTGAAGATTTGTTCTTTTTCTTGTTGTGGTTCTCTAGAGGATGAAATAAAAGCTTGTCGATGTTACAAGATAGATTTTCTTGCAGTAGAAACCCCTTTTCCTTGGTGCTTTTCTTGGGACTCCAGTGACACTGCTATGCTAAGATGGATTGCATATATTAAATCTCTCAACCCCAAATTAAAGCATATTGCAGGAAAGGAGAATCCAGTTGCTGACATGCTGTCACGAGCAAGATATGATAATGAAGAAGAGTTGATGGAAAAGATGAAGCTAAAGAATCTATACTTGCTGAACTTCATTCCATGGCTACTGAAAGTGCCTTTTCAGTTGCTACATATACAAACCCAAAACTGAATATTGCAAGTGTAGTTGATCTTTTTAATGGTATAGCACTAAGTACAACAAGAATAGGAAAGGGTATTGCTGTAATGATGCCAGGAGGCATATTTCACGGTGGATTCCGTGCCACAGTGGATTCCGTGAGGTTTTACGGTGGATTCCGTAAACTTTGTTGACCGGGGCTCATACACAAAGTGGATTCTTTGTGCGAGAAGTTGATGGGGACGCCTGTCCTTTTCGGGCATTTCATTAATTTAGTGTGTACATGGGTGATTCCATAGCAGGTGATTCTGCAAAATACATATTAAATTAATAAACGTTTATGAGTTTAGAGTGCGCACTCATAATAAATTAAGGTTAGGATTTATTTCTAACCAGTTGATTTATTTATGTAGCTGAAGACTACTAGCTATTCACTTTTGTCAGTTTAATTCTATTATTTTACTAACGATTGTGAATGCTTCAGTTGATGTGTAGAGATAGCAGCAGTGGCGGAGGAAAGCATTGGAGTCTAGCGGGTATTCGATCTATGGATTATATTTTGATAGGCGCCACGCCTATATTTTGTCATGTCTATTGAGGCATCGATTATTTATTATTATTTTGTATGCGCTCATGCGCACGGATATGTTATTTCTATTTGGACATTGTATTGGGCGTGCCAGACTCTATGGGCACCGTCCATTAGCTTTATTCCTATTTTTGTAAAAGCAAACTCAAAAGCTAAAAGCTTGATATATTTTTGTAAATTGGGCTATTATTGAGCATGAAGATGAAATATACATAAAATACATGCTTTGTGAAGCACTCACACAAGGCATGGGGGGAGATTGAACCCAATTGGTCTCTTGCTCTTGTCGTTCATGCTTTTTACCTTGTAGCTTGTGCAAAAAGTAGAGTTCATTGTTCTTGGGGACCTTCCGGGATTCACTACGTGAGCATACAGCGACCGATCTGCGCACCAGTGGTATCAGAGCAGAGCTGAGATCAAGAGCTTCCAATCGCTGCCCATCTCGTGCGAAGGCGGAGCTCCTGGAATGATCGGGCTCTACAGTCAATCTTGTCACGAACCGTCGATATGTTGAGATATCGAGCTCCACTCGTGATACGCCAGGGTGACCGTTGTGTATTTATGTCACCGACTTGTCAGTTGCAGATGCGGTTGGTACACCGCCCATGAATAATAGCTACATGATAGCTATCCTTATCTACTCTAGTTCGTGGCTCAGTTAGTATGCCACCTTAGTTAGTTGAGTTTGGTTTGAGACCCATATATAGGGTTCTTCTATTTCTTTGTAAGAGAGTCTTTTGGTTTACACAACTAAGAAGAGGAAAACTGTTTTCAGCCTCCACCCTTGTGTGTAGTCCCCCATTGTGCAAGCAAGAAAGCTTCAAGCGAGACTCCTTCCTTCTCTCCCACAATCTTGACATGGTATCAGAGCCTTGTTCGTGGTAAGGAGCTCAAGAAAGCAAGCCAAGCTCGCGGTGTTTTGGTAAGAGGAGCAGTGTTGCTTTCATTTTCTGTTTTGGGAGCAGATCTCTGCAGGTAGCACAGCCGGAAATTCCAGGAGTGCATTGTCTCAAGTTGAGACGCCCTTCGCGGTGAAGCAAGAGGGCAGTATATGCTGCGGGCGAGAGCTTTAGCTCTCGGCGACCCTGTTTTTTTGATTTGAGGCCATTTCGGGGCCTGTTTTGCAGACGGAAGTTTTCTGCACGCACTCAGGAAAAGGCTCAGTTTTATGCTGTGCAGCTACTGTTCTACAGGTCGGTGAAAAGTTACTGTAGAAATTGCATCGTATGCTTGTGCGCAGAGACATTGGGAGTTTCAGAATCATCATTGGTTCCTGTTTATGCAAAATCGTCACTAGGAAGTGACTGTGTGGTCAAATACCACTTTCGCCAGTTTTGCAGATTTGCCCTTGTGAGGGTGAAGCTGTGTTTTTTGCAGTGACAGAATTGTTTGTAGTATTCTGTAATGGCATCTGACTCTCTTTCACAGATTGTCACTGAAAAGCTTGATAAGAACAACTTCCAGGCATGGAAGTTTAGAATGACGAATTTCCTTATGGGAAAAGGATATTGGGAATTTGTTGCAGGAAATGAAGAAGAACCAGTTCTTCCTGATGTTCCCAATCAACAGCAAATGCAGGCATTCAAAGCATGGCATGAGAGAGCCAGGAAAGTTATGTACTGGCTGTCTATCAGCATTTCAGACTCTATGATTGTGCATATTCAGGATGCAAGTACGCCAAAGGAGGCATGGGATACTCTGTCAAAGATGTATAGCACAAATACGCAAGCCAGGAAAATGTAGCTCAAGCAAGAGTTGCACAATGTGCAAAGAGAAAATATGAGCATCAATGACTACCACATGAAGGTGAAGAAGATTGCAGATGCACTTGCTTCCATTGGGTCGCCAGTGGAAGATGATGATTTAGTTTCTGTGACCTTGAATGGTCTAGGAAAGGATTATGCACAGTTTCGGACATCCATCTCAGTTCGTGAAAGATTTCCTGATTTTGAGGAGTTGATTGCTCTTCTAATTTCTGAGGAGCAGAGAAATGGTGGTGCATCTTCTTCAGGAGGAACTTCAAAAGAAGCTGTCTTCTACTCAAATGCTAGAAGAGGTAGAGGCAGAGGTAGAGGAGGCCGATTTGGAGGCCGTGGTAGAAATCAGAATATGCAGCAAACTCAAGAAAACCAGTCCTATGGAGGAGGACGTGGTAACTCTAGAGGCAGGGGGAGCCAAAGAGGTCGTGGTGGATGGCAAAGAGGCCAAAATGCAAACAATAATGTTGAATGCTACTATTGTGGTAAAATGGGTCATATGGCTAAAGACTGTTATAAAAAGCAGAATGACATCATGAATGGAAAACTGCAACAAGGAAATTATGCATCCTCTAGTAGACAGGGTGATGACAGAAATGAGCATCTGTTTATGGTGCAGCACATGAACAATTCTGTGACAAGTGCAGAAGAAAGCAACGATGTATGGTATGTTGACTCAGGTGCATCAAACCATATGACAGGTCATGCAGAATGGATGGAGGATGCAAGGAAAATGGAAAAACCAGGATTTGTGGAGACTGGTGATGATACTGCACATCCTATTGTGCAGATTGGAAAAATTCCCTTGTCTATGCAGGATGGGAAAAAGAAATACCTGTCTGATGTATTTCATGTCCCGAATATCACCAAGAATCTGGTTTCTGTTGGTCAAATGGTTGAACAGGGCTTGCAGGTCAGATTTAATCCTCATGGATGCTTTGTTGAGGATATGAAAAATAAAGGTCGCTTGATAGCAAAAGGAAAGAAGAAGGGCAGAATGTTTACATTGGATGCAGACATGTCTGAATTGAGTGCAGCAATGTTTGCACATGGGACCGGTGTAGTTGCAGATATTGATATCTGGCATAAACGCATTGGTCATGTTAATGTACAGCGACTTAAATCAATGCAGGCCCAAAATATTGTTGCAGGATTGCCAAAATTCAAGGTTGCAGAAATGCATAAGGTATGTGAAGCCTGTCAGTTTGGAAAACAGGCAAGGAAACCATTTCCTAGACATGTTCAAGAGAGTGAGAAGCCATTGGAATTAATCCACTCTGATGTGTGGACTACTAAAGCTGCATCTCTTGGAGGCTGTCATTATTTTGTCAGTTTTATTGATGACTATAGCAGAAAAGTTTGGGTGTATTTTATGAAAAAGAAAAGTGAAGTTTTTGGGCATTTCAAAACTCTTAAAGCTATGGTTGAAAAAGAAACAGGTCTGCAAGTAAAATGCCTAAGGTCAGATGGAGGGGGAGAGTACCTCTCAAATGAGTTTGCAAGGTTCCTGCAGGAGCATGGCATAAAGCAGCAATATTCATGCAGTCATACCCCACAGCAAAATGGAGTTGCAGAAAGGAAAAACAGGCATATTGGAGAGGTGTCTCGTGCCATGCTCAATGAAAAAGACCTGCCAGATTTTTATTGGGCTGAAGCAGTTGCTACAGCAGTCTATATAATGAACAGGACTCCCACTGCAGCAATACATGGAATGACTCCAGAGGAGAGGTATACTGGTAGGAAACCAGATATTTCTCATTTGAAAATTTTTGGTTGTATTGCCTATGTACATGTGCCAGATGAGTTGAGATCCAAGTTGGATCCAAAAGCTGAGAAGTGCATCTTTATTGGTTACTCTCTGCAGCAAAAAGGGTATAGATGCTATAACCCTTCTACTCGTAAGTTTACAGTGAGCAGAGATGTTGTTTTTGATGAGATGAGTAGCTGGTATAAACCAGTAAATGTGATTGATGATGTAGATGCACAAAATGGTAATGCTGCACAGAATTCACAGCAGCAGTCACAAAATATTAGTGGACCTGGAGCGTCCTCTAGCAGTGGTTCACATTCTTCGCCATGGACAGGCAGATTGAGATCAGGAGAATCTTCTCAAAGCAATGCAGATAGTGGTATGCAGGTATCACGAAAAGGAAAAGAGAAGGTTGATCAGCCCATGTTTGATGTGAATGCAGGTCACTCTTATGTGGATGGTGAATCCAGTGGCTCAGAACAGAGCATTGATGATGAGTTGGGTATTCCTTCTATTGTTACACCTGGAGTAAGGAAGACCAGGGATGTTTTGAGAGCACCTGGGAGTGAACCCACTTTGCGCAGGTCTACCAGAGTTAGGTATCCTGTGGATAGGCTGAAATATGATGGATTTACAGCCATTCACTATGCATATATGGTCAAGGTGATACAGGAATCAGAACCCACTTCTTTTGAGCAAGCCATGGGAAAAGAAAAATGGGAGAAAGCCATGGATGAAGAAATGGATGCCTTGGAAGCAAATGCTACATGGGAATTGGTACCTTTGCCTAAAGGTAAAAATGCAATTGGCTGTAAGTGGGTTTATAAAGTGAAGCACAATGCTGATGGTTCTGTGAACAGATACAAGGCAAGATTAGTAGTCAAGGGGTATGCACAAACATATGGCATTGACTATGAAGAAACATTCAGTCCGGTTGCAAGGATGGCAACCGTAAGAGCAGTCATTGCTATGGCTGCATCAAAGGGATGGTCTTTACATCAGATGGATGTAAAGAATGCCTTCTTGCATGGTGATTTGCAAGAAGAGGTATATATGGAGCAGCCACCAGGTTATATGCATGCTGTTCATCCTGAGTTTGTTTGCAGGTTGAAGAAAGCCTTGTATGGCTTGAAGCAAGCACCTAGAGCATGGTCTGACAAGATAGGACAGTATCTTGTCACTATTGGCTTTCAGATTTCCAAGGCAGATTTCTCACTTTATGTGAGAAAAACAGAGAAAGGTATTATGCTACTTGTCATTTATGTTGATGATTTGATTATGACAGGTGACAGTGATGAAGATATCCTTCATGTGAAAATGCTATTGAAGCAGAAGTTTGAGATGAAGGATTTGGGAGAGCTGCGTTATTTCTTGGGCATTGAGGTGATTAGATCACCAAGTGGGATATAGCTCTTGCAGAGGCAGTATGGATTGGACATGCTGTCCAAATATGGGATGACAGGCTGTAAGCCTATTTCAGTTCCTTTGGAGCAGAATGTGAAGCTGAGCACAGATGCAGGTGAGCTTCTAGAAGACCCTACTATGTACAGACGCATAGTAGGAAGTTTGATTTATATGACTATTACCAGGCCAGATTTGAGTTATGCTGTTGGATTGGTAAGTCAGTTTATGCAGGCTCCAAGGAAACCACATTTGGATGCGGCTAGACGCATACTCAGGTATGTGAAGTCCACATTGCAGTATGGACTATTTTATGAGACTGGGGTTCAGATACAGTTGCATGGATACACTGATGCTGATTGGGCTGGTAGTATTTCTGATAGACGATCTACCAGTGGATATGTGTTCTCTTTTGGGAGTGCTGCAGTCACTTGGAGCAGCAAGAAACAGCCTACAGTTGCCTTGTCGAGCACAGAGGCTGAGTACAGGGGTGCAGCAATGGCTGCATGTGAGGTAGCTTGGTTGCATAAGCTACTTTATGATATGCATCAGTCTACAGATGGACCAGTTGTCATTTATTGTGACAACATGAGTAGTATACACTTGGCAAATAACCCAGTCTATCATGCTAGAACAAAGCACATTGAGGTGCATTATCACTATGTGCGGGAGAGGGTTTTACTAGGTCTTATTGATCTAGTTTATGTCAGCACAGAGGATCAGGTAGCTGACATATTCACGAAGGCATTGGGCGCAGAGAAGCTGCGCAAGTTCAGAGACCTGCTTGGTGTGCAGGAATTGGGATTGAGCTCGAGGGGGAGTGTTGAGATATCGAGCTCCACTCGTGATACGCCAGGGTGACCGTTGTGTATTTATGTCACCGACTTGTCAGTTGCAGATGCGGTTGGTACACCGCCCATGAATAATAGCTACATGATAGCTATCCTTATCTACTCTAGTTCGTGGCTCAGTTAGTATGCCACCTTAGTTAGTTGAGTTTGGTTTGAGACCCATATATAGGGTTCTTCTATTTCTTTGTAAGAGAGTCTTTTGGTTTACACAACTAAGAAGAGGAAAACTGTTTTCAGCCTCCACCCTTGTGTGTAGTCCCCCATTGTGCAAGCAAGAAAGCTTCAAGTGAGACTCCTTCCTTCTCTCCCACAATCTTGACACGATACAGGCAGACTTCTGGCAATCAAGAACCCCTGTTTCTGTCATCAGATCGCGAAGGACCGGGCTATACAGATGGAGGACCACTCCTTCACCTCCTTCATCAAAGCGTGGATAAACAGAGTAATTCCTCTTCACTAAGCTTCAAAGCTTAAGGTTAAAAGCCAATAAGCTTGATTAGAAGCTTAAGGGAGCTTCACTAATTGAAATCGTTGCAAAACGGCGGCATCCCGAAAATCACGACGGACCAAAATGGCCCCCCCCACGAATCTGCGCCGTTTTTCCTCCATAACCCCCCCCCCCTCCCCACTAAGCTTAATCCATTAAACTTAGTCAATCAAGTAAGACAAGTCATCTCTTGCAAGTCATCAAACTCCAGGCTACAGACCACAGAAGTCAAGTTCTGCAAGTAATCTGTGGTCAAGTTCTGCAAGTTCATTAAGTCGGCTAAGTTCTGCAATTCTGCAACTCTGCAAGTCACACAAGTCTGCAACTTTGCAAGTCAGACTAGTCAACTGGAGTCAGAACTGACTTGTGCTCAAAACTCCTAGAAGGACTGTTCCTGCGCAGAAACTCCGAACTACAAAGTTGTTCATTGGAAGGTACTCTATCCATACGCAGGTTTGCTTAAGCATTTTCAGCATACGAAGAATGATAAAACGCAGATTTTTTGAAGATTGTGAAAGCCATACCCAAAAACACATAAGCCTTGTATTCCTGAACTTGAGCTACGCTCATCCCGCTAACCTGATTTTGAGTGAGAAATGTCTTTTGAGTTTTTCAGGATGACAGAACCACATATGGATGATCTTATGGCTGAAGACGACCTACCTGAGCCTATGATGGAGCAAAAGCTGGACTTAATCATGATGCAATTGGAAGAAGAACGAAGGGCTAGGCAAGCATTGCAAGCGCAACTGGCAAAATTACAAAGAGCGTCTACCGACAAAGAAGAACCTCAAGCTGAAGATCTGATTCGACGTACCATCGACGCCACTCTTGAAGCTCAAACCATTCGCAAGGAATCAAAGATAAGTAAACGAAGTTTCAAATTTCGTACTTTCAATGGCATACGAGAAGGAAAAACTGTTCTAGCATTCATTAGTCAATTTGATGACTATTTCCATGAGGAAACCTATGCAGAAAAAGATAAAATCAAGTGTGTTACTAATCATTTAGTAGACAGAGCATCACTTTAGTGGACTGTAGTACGCAAGAGCATAGATTGTCTTGCTACTTGGGAAGATTTCAAGAAGAAGTTCATGCAGAATTTCCTTCCACCGCAATTTCATGAGAAAGCTATCAAGCAATGGGATCTACTCCAGCAACGGGATCGTGACCCTATACCTCAGTATACAGAGCGTTTTTGGAATGCACTTCTCCAGCTACGCATGCTTGAAGACGTACCAGAGGCGATACATAAGCGCAAGTATATGTCTGGACTCCTTGAGCATTACTACATTGAAGTTAACATGTTCAAGCCTGCTACTCTTGAAGACGCCATTTCACTAGCTCACAACACTGAAGATAAGCTACGCGGTAGAGACAGACGACCACAGCAATTCCAAGCCAATGGTAATTATGGATCTAAAAAATTCAATTCCAATTTTAGAAGATTTAATCCAGGTTGTTTCTCTTCATCATCTTTCCGCAAGAATTGGGCAAAACCACCTGCATTACCATCCAATGTCAATCAAAACCCTAAGCCTATTCCACAGCCAAATCCTAATGTACCTAGACTTCCCGCTATTGCAAACAATGTAACCAAAGCCAAGCCAATAGTATGCTATAAATGCCACCACCCTGGACATCTAGCAGCAAATTGTCATTCAAAGAAGCCACCAGCTCATATCAACTACCTTGGAGCCATGGACGAAGATGAACATGAAGATATGCCTTATTTCACTGAAGATGAGGACGACCCTACTACTACTTCCGATACTTTACCAGGTATGCCTACTCCACATTCTTTATTGACTATGAAATGTTTGGTGCATGGAAAGGAAAAGACTATTTTTCATGATGACGGTAGTACTCATGATTTTATTTCAGCAAAATTAGTAAAAGAATTGAAATTACAGACTGTACCTATGCATTATCGCATAAAAGCTACATTTTTAGGCACTAGGTATAATGGTACATAGGAAGTGCAAGACTTAGAGATTCAAATTGGTTCATACACTGAAAGAAGAAATTTCCTAGTTGTTCCATTACAGTCGAGTGACATTATTTTAGGAATGCCTTGGCGTCACCAGCATAACCCAAATATAGATTATTCCACACACAAAATGAACATTAATTTTCAAGGAAAATCTATTATATTATATGGTATGCATGCATCTAATGTCTTTCCACTGCTTTCGCATACTCAAGCTAAACGTGCATTACGCAAGAGTAGTAAATCCTATCTCATTTGGGTGAATGAATTGCAAGTAAAAGAAAATCATATGCACCCTAGGCATAAAGAATTTCTTGCGTAATTTAAGGACTGTTTTACAGAAGACCTACCACCAGGTTTACCTCCTTCACGTCCAGAAGACCATAAGATAGATTTGATCCCTGGCACACAACCACCTTGCAAAGCACCATATAGGCATAACCAGATAGAGCAAAAAGAAATCCAGAGTCAAGTTGAGGAATTACTAAATAGAGGATTAATTCGACCTAGCAGTTCTCCATTCAGTGCACCTGTATTGTTAGTCAAGAAAAAGAATAATACTTATCGTATGTGCATTGACTATCGAGCTTTAAATAAATCACTGTAAAGAATAGGTACCCTATTCCTAGAGTTGATGACCTTATGGACAAACTGCAAGGCTTTGCAATATTTAGTAAAATCGACCTTAAGCCTGGTTATCATCAGGTGAGACTAGATAAGTCTGACATATTGAAGACTGCATTCAGAACACAGTTTGGTCATTACGAATTTTTAGTCATGCCATTTGGTTTGACTAATGCACCTGCTACCTTTAGTAGAATGATGAACCGTATATTTCTAAAATATCAGTATTGTGTAATTGTTTTCTTTGATGATATTTTGGTGTTTAGTCAAAATGAGAAAGAACATTATGAGCATTTATCATTGGTTTTTCAGTTATTGAAAGAAAATCAACTGTATGCAAATCCTGAAAAGAGTGAATTCTTTAAGACAGAAATTGAGTATTTAGGTCATATTGTATCATCTGATGGAATTAAAGTTGATCCTAAGAAAATAGATGCAATATTGAATTGGCATGTACCTAAAAACGTGCATGAGTTACGCTCATTCCTTGGTCTTGCTAGTTTCTATAGGAAGTTTATACGTAATTTTTCATTACTTGCTTTACCATTAACCAAACTTCTAAAGAAAGGAATTGTTTATCAATGGACCGAAAATCAACAGAAATCCTTTGACTTACTGAAACATGCATTAACCAATGCCCCTGTTCTACAGTTGCCTGACTTTAATAGACCATTCTTTCTAGTAGTGACCGATGCTAGTGGATCAGGAATAGGAGCCGTACTTATGCAAGACAATCATCCTATAGCATATTCTAGTTGTAAGTTGAAACCCTTTGAGCTAAAATATTCCACATATGACAAAGAACTATTAGCAGTTGTACAAGCATTAAGACAGTGGAAACACTACTTAATGGGTTCAGAATTTATGATAAAGACCGATCAGCAAAGTATTAGACATTTACTTAGCCAACCTCAAATCTCTGACCGACATATCAAATGGGCTTCCTTTATTCAAAGTTTTCATCCTATCATTCAATACCAACCTGGAAAAGAAAATGTAGTGGCTGATGCATTGAGTAGAAGACCTGCCATTCATAATATTTCTGTCATATCTTTTGATTCTTTGATTGCTATGAAAGATACATATCATCAGGATATTACTTTTCATTCTGATTGGAATAAATTAGTTCAAAATAATTTCATTCATGTTGAATCATTGTCATATAATGATGGATTTATGTTTTATGAAAAGAGATTGTGTGTTACCATTCCATTTCGATCTTTTGTTTTGAATGAAATTCATTGTCCCCCATATCAAGGTCATAGAGGTATCATATCTATCTTACGTATGTTAACTGAAGATTTTTATTGGCCGCATATGGATGCTGATGTATCTAACTTTGTTTCTGAATGTTTGATTTGTCAAAGAGTTAAGAGACATCATGGTAAACAGTATGGATTACTTATGCCTTTGTCTATTCCATCTAAACCTTGGGAACAAATTTCTATGGATTTCATTACTGGTTTACCTAATACTAAATCTAACCATGATATGATTTGGACAGTTGTAGATAGATTTAGTAAACAAGCATATTTCATTCCATGTAAGAAAACTTTAACAGCATCACAAGCAGCACAATTGTTTTTGAAAACTATTTTTACTAACCATGGATTGCCAAAAGTTATTATTTCATATCTGATTCTAGATTTTGTAACAACTTTTGGATTACTCTATTTGCTAACCTAGGCACAAAGATTGATTTCTCATCTGCATTTCATCCAGAAACTAATGGACAAATAGAAGCCACAAACAACACCATTCTAGATCTTTTACGTGCATATACTATCTCTAAACCTCATATATGGGACACTCATTTGCATTTATTACAGTTTGCATATAACAATACACCGCACACATCTACAAAGAAAGCACCGTTTGAAGTCATTTATGGATATAGATTATCTACACCTGTTGAATCTTTGTCTAATAGAATTCAGAGTGCTGATGATATTGCTACTATGCATAACAGTATTTTTGATGAGGTTAAAGATATGATTGCTAAAGCCCAGCAATCATATACCAAACAAGCCAACAAGAAAAGACAAGCCATGAATTTCAAAGTTGATGATTATGTTTGGCTGAGAATAGAAAAACGTAGACTGCAAAGTGTAGATAGACATCCAGTTGTCAAATTAGCTCCTAGATTCTATGGACCATTTAGAATCATTCATAAAATTAATGATAATGCATTCAAGTTAGAATTACCACCTCATTGGAAAATTCACAATACATTTCACATTAGTTTATTGAGACCATTTAGAGGCCAATTACCTGTACACCCTGTTTATGAAAACCCACCTTTATTAGAGGAAGAGACCGAAATACTTGAACTAGAAGCTATTATAGACACTGACTTTATAACCACTAGAACTGGCCGAAGGTATTCTAGATATCTAGTTAAATTTAAGAACCATCCTGTAGAGGAAGCACAATGGATGCACGCTAGAGACTTAAATGCTTTCCCCACTCTGTTAGCTCCACATTGAGCTAATAGCAATTGAGGTCAATTGCTATCCCACCCCGGGGGTATGATGCCAGGAGGCATATTTCACGGTGGATTCCGTGAGGTTTTACGGTGGATTCCGTAAACTTTGTTGACCGGGGCTCATACACAAAGTGGATTCTTTGTGCGAGAAGTTGATGGGGGCGCCTGTCCTTTTCGGGCGTTTCATTAATTTAGTGTGTACATGGGTGATTCCATAGCGGGTGATTCTGCAAAATACATATTAAATTAATAAACGTTTATGAGTTTAGAGTGCGCACTTGTAATAAATTAAGGTTAGGATTTATTTCTAACCAGTTGATTTATTTATGTAGCTGAAGACTACTAGGTATTCACTTTTTTCGGTTTAATTGTATTATTTTACTAACGATTGTGAATGCTTCAGTTGATGTGTAGAGATAGCAGCAGTGGGGGAGGAAAGCATTGGAGTCTAGCGGGTATTCGATCTATGGATTATATTTTGATAGGCGCCATGCCTATATTTTATCATGTCTATTGAGGCATCGATTATTTATTATTATTTTGTATGCGCTCATGCGCACGGATATGTTATTTCTATTTGGACATTGTATTGGGCGTGCCAGACTCTATGGGCACCGTCCATTAGCTTTATTCCTATTTTTGTAAAAGCAAACTCAAAAGCTAAAAGCTTGATATATTTTTGTAAATTGGGCTATTATTGAGCATGAAGATGAAATATACATAAAATACATGCTTTGTGAAGCGCTCACACAAGGCATGGGGGGAGATTGAATCCAATTGGTCTCTTGCTCTTGTCGTTCATGCTTTTTACCTTGTAATTTGTGCAAAAAGTAGAGTTCATTGTTCTTGGGGACCTTCCGGGATTCACTACGTGAGCATACAACGACCGATCTGCGCATCATGTAAATCAGCAAATAGCAACAAAGATCAAAGATTTGTCTATGGAGGAAGGGTGGTCAACTAAACGTTAGAATGCTCATTGCATTGCTCAAGTTCTAGTTCATTTCCCTGAAAATGATTATGAAGAAGATTGGCTAATATTTGAGCACAATGAAGAAGAAGGAGACTTGGACTGATGAGGAGTTCAAGCGTATTAAGAGGAAGGCTTATGGCTTTTTCTTAAAGATGGGCATCTACGGAAGCACGCAAAGAAGAGAAAAGGAGTGTTTGTCTGAGTTTTAGGTAACAAAAGATTACAACAATAGATAATGAAGGAATTTCATGAAAGTTTGTGGGCTGGTCATAGAGGTATATGGGGAACCTTTATTAAAGTTAAAGAAAAATACTGGTGGCAAAACATGTACCAAGACATAGAGCATTTTATTGAAACTTGTTATGTGTGTCAGATGTACTCTATGGTTAAGCATTGAGATGGGTTACAATCAACTTATCCCTTGTCTATACATTATAGATGGGTTATCGATCTTATAACCATGCCTATAGGGATATGGAATATGCAGTATTTAGTGCTTGCAAGAGAAGATCTAACCAATCAAGTTGAAGGTAAAGCTTTAACAACCAAGAGCACTCAATTTGTTTGTCACTTTTTGCTTGAAGAATTATTTTGTAGATATGGCTGTATTGACAAGGTGACCACAAATGGAGGAGAGTTGGATGCCGATGAGGCACACAACTTCTTTACTCAATTGGAAATTAAGTTGGCTTTAACGTCAGCCTACAACCTTGAAGGCAATGGGAAAAGTGAGAGAGGCCATCAACCTATTCTCAAAGCCTTAGCAAAGTCTTATAGAGGGAAGATCAAAGAATGGCCTAAAATGCTTTCTTTCACATTATGGGCTGAGCACCGGACTACTCACAGTACTGTAACTGGCTATATGATAGTTGAACTTATTCATGGGTAGCAACCAATTATGCCAATTGAAGAATCTATTCTCACATGGTCTTCTTCCTTGGGAGGAAGGCATCAGTAGAGAAGAGTTTCTAACTTTGTGCATATCGTAGCTAGAAAGAAGGCCCGAAGATGTTCATGTAGCTATTGATAAGCTAAAAACAGCAAGACTAAAGAACAAAAGAAGATTTGATAGGCAGCATCAACTTCGGCCAAGTTATATCCAAGAAAATGATTGGGTGCTTGTCTATGACAGCAGCCTAGACAATCAATACAATGCTTCTAGGAATATGATAAAGCGTTGGTTTGTGGCTCATATGTGGTAAAGGTGATTCACGACAATGCCACATATTCATTGGCTGAATTGGATGGAACAAGCATAAAGTTACCCATAGTTGGAAAAAGAATCAAGCTCTTAGAACAAAGAGAAAGTTCAACATATGAGTTAGAAGGCTTGGATATAATCCAAGAGCACGAAGACACGGAGGAAGAAGATGACTTCAAAGACGAAGAAGAGGACATGATGGAAGATGAAAACAACATAAAGTGGCACATGTCGGAGGATGTGCAGGTTAGGAGGGGATGAATGTCATGAGGTTCTTTGCTCATGGTATAAATATAAAACATTTATCCTTTACGAATATCACTTAGTTACTTGAAGTCTAGACATACTACATAGAATCTTGCCTAGTGCAAAAAATCATAAAAACCTAAGTCCACCAGCATACGACATGGTGTAATAAAGGTGGAGACTCTCTGCCTTAAAATGCAATAAATTTATCATGGTCCCTTGACAAGATGATTGATTTTGGATACTTACTCTTAACCATCCTCATATTGCTTACATGAAGTTGCTAGGAGTTTTGCAAAACATGCTGCATATGACATGGTATATGTGATCATGGACAATCAAATGGCTTGGATGAGGCCCTGATTACATGTGTTAGTGATGAAGTTATTCCAATAACATGTCTCACAAGTTCATTATAATGAGGAATCACTTAAGTCCATAAAGTATACTATGTTAGTGAGCATATGACATTGTATATTCCTTATATGACTTGCATGAAATATAACTTTGGCAAGAGGGAGTGAAGTGATAAGCATGAAAGCCAGCACAATTTTCGGCGTTGAATAAGGGTGCAAGTTGGGAGAAGAGATCTGCAGATTCGAATCACACAAGTGTTACTCAAAGTGGAGCTTTGCAATACAATTCAAGCTTGGGAAAAAAGGAGTGGCGGAAACTTCATCTCCTGCCAAGTAAGTAGCACTTTTAGCAGAGAACAAACAGTTTTTGTGGCTATCCAAATTGTGTATTTAAAGTGTAGTAGCCCATACAAAATGGGAGCTCAATTATGAGTCTTGAGGGAGGACTAGGCCTGACCTGTGTATGCTAAGTTTGATCTCCCTTATCAAGAGTGACATTAAATCCACTCTTTTGAGCCTTTTAAGAGCTGAATAGGGACTATTATTGGTCTTTCAATCCTATAAATTGAAGGACTGAAATTCATCTACTTGCTGTATTGATTATCTTGACCCAAAGGGCTCATCCTTGCTCTTGGAAAGTTTATTGCAAGCTCCTATTGTAGAAGCTTGATGAGGGATATGTCAAGAAGTTCTCTTGACTTTATTTTCAGTGTCGAACTGCTGCACATCCGAGATGTGGAATCCACCAAAAAGGTTATGCTGAACATGGATCATTTGTCAAGGCACTTGCTTTTTATCATCACATGTAATTAGAGGGTGTCTGTCTAGATGTTGTCAGCCATTGGACATGGGTATTAACTATATTACAGTCTGCAAATAAGACTTTTACATATGGAATAAGTGGATCTTTTTGGTATTAAGTGAAGGGTACTAAAGGTTCATACTGTTTTGGAACTTGTTTGACATGCTAAGATCCGGAGGCTAGGGCTAATGGAAATTCATGATATTGTGCTAGGCAATGGATTGGTGAGCATGTATGCTAAGTGTGGTGCATTTGCAAAAGCAGAAGAAGTGTTTGATAAGCTAGCAATACCAAATGTTGTCTCTTGGAATGCCCTAATCTCTGGGTATCCTTGGCAATGCTGAATCTGGGCTTTGTGAGGATGCTCTGAATCTTTTTCAACTGATGCCAAACTTAGTCTCGTGGAATGCACTTCTCTGGGCATATGCTGCACATCTATTAGCAAATGACATAACTTTTGCAAGAATTTTTAGCAAGTGCTCTTAAGCTTGATCCAAATAACCTTGGCTATGTGTTGGACTCAAAACTACACTCACATGCTTGGCAGGTGAGATTCAAAGCTTTATGTGTGCTGGAAGCAATCCTGGGCCAGTGGGATGAAGAGTTTTTTTTGAATTGGTGGCATGAAGGTTTGAAGAGGATGCTGGTGCAATTCAGGAGTGTCTTAAGTCTCCACAAACATCTTTTCGTAAAAAAAAAGGAAGAAGGTTTTCAATCTGCTTAACGCAGTGGGGAATAGTCCTATTAGCAATGACTCAGAAGGCTCAGAGCATGTTAAGGATGTTCCACAGCGTTCTCTGGTACATGATGTGCCTGATTTAATTGACAAGCGAGCCAGATTTATTAGGTGATGCTAAGGGCAGCACAGATGTTTCTTCAGTTGAAGGGGAGACCTTCACGAGATGTCCATCTCCTCTGCTAATTACACGTGCCTCCATTAATTATACACACAAGACTACACAACTGCTACGAAAAGCTGCGTGCTGTATGGCAAAAAGGGGGGAAAAAAGAACACTATTTTGGGGGGCTCTCAGGGAAAAAGAGGACGCATGTGCTCGATGCAAGAAAAGGGATGGAGATACGACGAAGAGGGAAAGGCGCTGAGAAAAATTGGGAGAAAAAAGCAATCCATGATGCTCAGAAGGGACAGAAAGATGGACAGCACTGAGTTGCATTTCGTCAGTATGACAAAGCGATAAACATCCGAGGGAGAAGAAGTTTTGGAAAGATGACGACCAGTGCTCTCAGGCTTCGTCTTGCTACGTCCATCTGCATCACTATAATATTCAGCATTACTTCCTCTCTCGAAGGTAACCAGTAGTGACCAGTGCTGCTGCTCCATCTTATGCTATGCTACTATACTATTTGTCATGGATTGCTATCACTGTATGCTCTCATGAAGATCAAATTCAACCAAATCAAGCTTTGCTGTATCGACTGTCGGGGGATTACAATCCTTTGCATTCAGATTCTGAAGTTGCTAAAATAGCCGGATTTCCACGCCCTATATTGCATGGACTATGTACTCTTGGTTTTGCTGTTCGTGCTGTTGTATGGCACTTTTGTGGAGGAGACCCCTCATCAGTTCAAGCTATTCAGGGACGCTTTTTACTTCATGTTTATCCTGGTGAAACTCTTGTCACAAAGATGTGGAAAGATGACTCCTCTACAAGAATTATTTTTCTGTGCAATGTAATGGAATGGGAACACCACCATTCGAGGGTCTAAACCATCACTATATCATATGGCATCAAGGGAGTGGCTGAATATATCCAAGTACTTAGTCAGACTAAGAACTCAATCACAGAAAGTTGAAATGATTGCAGGGCTGTATGAAGAAATGCTAAGTGGTCAAAGCTGCTGAGTTGGAGATTGAAGCCAGCATCCAATGATCCAACACTATCTCAACCTGCCACTGACCCGTACTCACTTACCATCATTAACAGTAGAACTGGAAAGAAGTATAAGGTGTCAATCAGTGAAGGAGGGAACATTAATGCCTCTGAATTCAAGAAGATCACAGCAGGAGATGGCATTGGTTTGAAGCTTTATGATCCAGGCTATCTTAACACAGCACTTGTACAATCATCTATTTCGTATATTGATGGGGACAAAGGGATATTGCGTATAAAGGATATCGTATAGAGGAACTAGCAGAAAACAACACATTTACAGAGGTGGCTAATCTCTTAATGTATGGAAAATTTGCCAAACAAGGAGCAGTTCTTAAACTAGGAAGCAACCATAGCCCAACATTCAGACTTATCAGAAGGTGTCCTGTCTTTAATAGCAGCTTTGCCATAAAAAGCCCATCCTATGGGGCTCTTGATGGGTTAATTAATGCATTACCATCATTCCATTCAGATGCAAACCCTTAAAACCATGAACACTATGTATCTTTCCAACTGATCAATATCACAGGAGGGAATTGCAGTCATATCAGGCCTGAACTGAAACTAAGTGTTGCTAGGGCATGATTGTTGAAAATATTCTTTTGCTCAATGCACATTATGACGGAGATGCTATTGCAGATTTGTATTCATTCACTTGATTGATCTTCCATCTTGAAATTAGTCAAGGTCCTCTGTGGTTGCGACATTGCTTTCACAAACCCTTCGACATCTTTGGTGAACCCGACGTGAAAGCGTCGCAGAAATTTCAGGATGGGAGATATTTCAGCCTCTCTTTCAGCCTCTTCTACAATTCCAGCTGCGTCCTCTACTTCAGCTCCATCAATGACTGCTGTGTCAAGTACTTCAACAGAGGATCTAAAGCAGATTTTGCAGAATATGTCCATGTATATGCAGCTCCAAAATCAGCAGACACAATTGTATATGCAGCAGCAGTAACAATTGCATCAATAGCAGTTGTCTCAGCAAAGGCAACTCTATTCGGAGCAGGAGAATGCAAACAGCGTGACTAAAGCGATTGAAGCAGTTGAGAATGAGAAGAAGCTATTTGATGGCCGTAATGTTTCAGCCTATTTGAAGACATATGAGATCAAGATGGGTTTTTTTGGGGTTCCAGCTAGACTTATGAGTAAGTACTTCCTTCGTCTTGTCACACCCGCTTTGAGGGCAAAAGTGACTGATCTTTTTATTCAAAATACACATTGGCAAGATTTTAAGAAGGCCTTGAAAGAAGAATATTTCCTTGAGGACTTTGGTATGGCTACTCGGTGGTCATTCCGAGAGTGGGTCTACATGCCATTTAGAGTTGATTCGAGAATTCGAAGAGAGGTATAGTTAGCTTGATGCCATTGAACAAAGAGCATTGGATGTTGAAAAAGTTGAGCTTTTCTTGCAAGTTGCAGATCCTGCTCTTCAGGAAGAGTTGGGTGAGCTTCTTGAGGATCGCACGAAGCCTATGGGTCTTAAAACGGATTGGCAGGATGCCCAGGATGTAGTCTCGACTTTGACCAAGAGGAGGATATGCAAGACTCGCCTACAGAATGGTTCCATGACACCTACACCATCATCTGCTCCTATGCCTGCTTCTATCCCTGTTATTTCTTCTCCTCCTCAGCCAGTTTCTTGCCCTATGCCAGTGCCTACTGTTTGCACTCCACCCATTCCTCCTGTTCCACGACGGATGCCTACACCTTCTGTTCCAAAACCATCCGCTCCATCGGTGCCTACCTCTCTTGATGACATAATCAAAGGCATAACGGATTTGACACTGGAGTCAGTTAAAGCAGAGTTGGTGGGAAAATTGAAAGAGCAGTTTGCTTCGACTGCGCCTACTACTTCTTCTAGTGCTCCTACTGCACCTAGGAGTGCTCCTAGTGCACCTAGGACAGATTGGAGATGTATTTGGTGCAATAGTACAGACCATCAGCATTGCAGGGATTGTGGATCTTTTCAAGATGCAAGGAGGAAGAATTTGGTATATTGGGGACAAGATGGTAAGATTTGGTTGACTGAGACAGGAGCTCCACTTGCTACCAACTTTGGTAAAGGTGGAATGAAGAAGTTAGTGGATGACATGGCTGCGCGTACTTCTTATGTGACAGCTAGAGGTGATGCTTCTGCATATGGAGTCCAGATTGAGAAGGGATCAGAGACTCAGTCAGCACTATGGACTTATGCTATGGATATTGCAAACAAGGGAAAAATTCAGCAAACTGTTTTGACTAGTGCAGGCTCTAGCATCAGATCAGAGACAGGTTGGGATTCACCTGTTGACAGGTACTCTATTTATGCTTATTTGGCTAAGTCTCAGGGAGCAGATGTACTTGTTGAGGAGAAGCATAAGAGGGATGAAGAAAATCCAAGTGCAGCTAAGAAGACTAGAGGGGGTGAGTTTGTTACTCCACCTACTACAAGACCGTCTTCAAGACCAGGGCCAGATTGACAGATGGAAGATGCTCAAAAGAGAGAAAAGAGGCAAGAGCCTAGAGAGAGAAAGCAGCCAGGGTTTAGATTGATGTCCGATATTGAGACATCTACGGACATGAAGAAAATCTTTAATGACAAGATACTTGGCAGTGAGGTGACTTTCACTATTTCTGAGGTTTTGGGCATCTCAAAAAGAGAGTTTCAAGATCAGTTTCAGGAGGTTTTGAAGAGGAAAAGACATGCATTTCCTACCACTGATACACAGGGAGTTTTGATTGGGGAGTTGGATGAGGATGAGGATGAGGTTATGGTTGAAAATGCTTCTGTTTTTTCGCAGGTAGAGAAGACGGTTCAGCCTATGCATTATGCTGAAATTGATGAGCCTGTCTTGATACCGCGTAGTCACTTTTCGCAGAGCCATTGGGCTAGGGCAACTACAGAGACGATGGTAAAGATTGGAGAGAAACAGGTGCCTTATGTTGCATTGGTGGATCATGGTTCAGAGATTAATCTCATAGTTTGTGGAGTTTATGAGAGTAACAGATGGCCTATGGATGTAGAGCATGGGTGGCGTATGAGAGCCGCCAATAACACTGCAGGTGATTTGTATGCTGCCTGTCCTAGTGTCAGGGTTTCTATTGGTGATGTAGAGGAGGATTTCCATTTCTTTGTACAAGATTCATGCTCTTATCCCATAATTCTTGGACAGCCACTCATCACAGAGATGCGCATGGAAACAAAGGTAATGGATGATGGATCTGCTTATGCACGGATTCGCAGTAAAGATGGCATGAGAGCAGTTCAGTTTATGACTATGTGTGTGAACCATGTTAGAAACAGGGATACTCTCAGAGATGCACCTTTGCCCACTGTGAGGGATTCGGGTTTTCATTAGGTACCACCGTTTCGCGAGACGACGGTGGTACAGAGCAGAGGAGATTGGAGTTCTCGCCTCCTGGCAGCAGTGTTTTCTCCTCCGGTTTTGTTGGGATTTCAGCAAATAGTTCGATGAGCTATCAGAAGACTTCTAGGTTGCCTAGAGCTGCCAGGCAGTACATATGCAAGAAGGAAAAAAATTTGAAAAATGCAGGAATTTTAGAGGATGAGGAGCACATAGATGGGATGTATGACAGTGTGATTTGTGTAGATACAATGGAAGAGATGGAAGATATGCTGAAAATTGATATGCAAAATTGTCACAGTAATGTATTAGTGCAGTCCCTGGATATGTTTCATAAAATTGCAGATTTTGTGTCACAGATTGAGTCAGAGGCTGAGGTGACTCAGCAAAAAATGTTGAGTGCTGAAGAAATTTAGCAAACAGAGTTTCCAGCTGGTTATGATCAGCTTTCAGAGACATAGAGGGCTGAAAACTTTCAGCCAACAGAGTTTACTGCTGAAATATTTCAGCATCCAGAGTTTAGGGTTGTTTCTATGCAGTCCATAGAGCAGAAGGCTGAGGATATTCAGCCATCGGAGTGCAGAATTGCTGATTTACAGCAAGATTTGAGTAATGCAGAAGAGCATAATGAAGCCAGGGTTGACACGAAATACAAAACTGTAGATAAGAAGGTGAAGCCGGTAGCTGTACCGCTTCCACCTGACAGTGATCAGCAAATAGAGAGGGCTGCTAAACAGCCAATTTTGAGGAATCCGGAGCATATTGGTCATAAATTTTCAGCAGAGACTCTTGCTGAATTGAAAATTGGAAATGGTGATTTCTTGTTACCCATAGAGAAGCAATGCTTTCAGCAGATGCTTCAGCGACATAGAAGGGGATTTGCTTTTTTCCCACATGAGATTGGATGTGTGAATCCTGATATTGTTGCTCCTATGGTGATTTTTACTATTCCTCATATTCCATGGAATCTCCGACCTATTCTAGTGCCTAAAGCACACCTGCCAAAGCTGATTGATTTATTGAATGAGAAAATCAGGATGGGAATTCTTGAGCCTTCATCTGCACCATACTCAAACAGGTGGTTTACAGTTCCAAAGAAGAATGGTACTCTCCGATTTATTCAGGACATGTAGCCAGTAAACAGAGTTACTATCAGGAATGTTGGTATAGGTCCAGTTGTGGATGAGTTTGCAGAGGCATTTGCTGGACGCGCCATCTATTCTTTAGGTGATTTGTATTCAGGATATGATCAGTTTCAGCTGGCTTTGGAAAGCAGGGACATAACCACCATGAGAACTCCTATTGGGCTTGTTAGGATGTGTACCTTGCCTCAAGGTGCCACTAATTCTGTTGCGCATATGATGAATGCCATGCATAAGGTCCTTCGAGATTACATACCTTAGCTTACTATGCCTTTCTTGGATGATGTGCCCATTAAGGGTGTGCAGAAGAAGAGAAGAATGAGAGTCTAAATGAGCAGGAATGCAGATACTTTGTGGCTGATCATATTTCAGCATGTGAGAAGATTTTGGCCAGGTTAGAAGAAGTGAACTTGACACTTTCAGGGCAAAAATCTATTTTTGGAGTGAATGAGGTTGTCATTGTTGGACATATGTGTGGATATTATGGCAGGAAACCCTCACTTGATAAGGTGAATGCTATAGGCAAGATTGCAGAGTATTGTTCTACCACTTCAGAGGTACGGAGATTCATTGGAGCTTGTGTGTTTTATATGATTTGGATACCTCATTTTGCACACATAGCAGATTGTTTATATCAGCTGCTTCGAAAGGGGTAGAAATTCTATTCGGATGAGAGCCACAGTAGAGCCATGCGGAAATTGAAGAAGCTATTGCAGAATGCTCCTACTCTCAAGAAAGCGGATTATAATTGTGGAAAGCCTATTGTATTGACAGTTGACACTAGTCCAATTGGCATAGGTTGGGCTATGGGTCAAGATGATGCAGATGGAAATAGGTATGCTATTCGGTTTGGGGCGAAAGTCCTAAATGAGAGACAGAGGAGATATCCGCAAATCAAGAGGGAGCTACTGGGGATTGTCACGGCTCTCAAATGTGACAAGGAGTATTTTATTGGAGCTTCAGCTGTGGTAGAGACAGATTGCTTACCATTGATGGGTATGATTACGAGTTGCTCTACTCCGGATATAGCTATGCTGAGATGGATTGCATACATCAAGTCATTAAATCCGAAATTTAAACACATAGCAGGGAAGGATAATCCAATGGCAGATATGTTGTCTAGAGCCAGATATGATGATGAGGAGACTCTACTTGCAGAAGAGGATGATGCAGAAATTTCAGCCACTATGGTTGATCATGTTTGTCATGTCTATGATATTGTGGCTTTCATAGAAGAACTCTATGTTGGAGATTGGTTGCAGATTGGCAGGTACCTTAGTACACTAAGCAAAAGAGATGAATGGACAGATGAAGAGTTCAAGAAGATCACAAGGAAAGCCTATGGTTATTTTCTCAAGGACGGATTTCTTTGGAAGCATCTGAAGAAAAGAGGTGGATTACCTTTGCGGGTTGTCTGCTATAGAGAGACACAGTTACAGGTGATGAGGGAGTTTCATGAGAGTCCTTGGGTTGGTCATAGAGGAGTGTGGGCTACTTATGAGAAAATCAAGGAGAAATATTGGTGGAAAGGCATGTATAGAGATGTTTCTCACTTTGTTGAGACTTGTAGAGACTGTCAGATGTATTCAGTAGTGCGTCATCGAGATGAGCTTCATCCGACCTATCCGCTATGCATTCATTATAAGTGGGTCGTTGATTTGGTTACTATGCCTATGGGTCTATGGCAGATGAGATACATTGTTTTGGCTAGAGAGGATCTTACTAATCATGTTGAGGGCAGATCTTTGAGAACGAAGACCACTAGTGCAGTGTGTAAGTTCTTATTGGAGGAAATTTTCTGCAGGTATGGTTGTGTGGGTAAGATCACTGCGGATCGCGGTGAATTGGATGCAGATGAAGCTAGGGAGTTTTTCCCTTAGCTAGGAATCAAGTTGGCTCTAACTACAGCATATAATCCAGAGGGAAATGGAAAGAGTGAAAGAGGGCATCCGCCGATAGTGAAAGCATTAGCCAAAGCATGCAGAGGACGGATTGGAGAATGGCCGAGACTTCTACCATTTTCTTTGTGGGCTGATCGTACGACTCACAGTGTTACCACAGGATATATGCCTGCAGAGTTGATGTATGGTCAGAAGCCTGTTATGCCGACTGAGACTTGTGCTTTGACTTGGTCAGTTTTACCTTGGCAGGAGGATTTGACGAGAGAGGAGCTCTTAGCTCTTCGGATTCGGCAGTTGGAGAGAAGACCAAAGGATATTCAGCTAGCTATTGACAGGTTGAAGGTTGCTAGACTAAGAAATAAGGACAGGTTTGATAGCAAGCATCGCTTGCGGCCTAGAGCAATAGAAGAGGGAGATTGGGTATTAATCTTTGATAGCAGTCTTGAAAATCAGCATACTGCACTTCGGAAGATGGTGAAAAGATGGTTTGGGCCGTACATAGTCAGACATGTCTTTGATAATGCAACATATGAGCTGACAGAATTGGATGGGAGAGTGCTTAGAGTGCTTATTACTGAAAAAAGAATCAAGATTTTCAAGAAAAGAGATGAAGAAGATTATGTATTAGAAGAATTTGCAAGAGAAGAGCAATGAGAAGAAACTCTAATGGAAGAGACAGATGATATGACAGATAACCTTGTTGATATACCGGAAATGCATAATGAAGAGATTGATCTGTTTGTGGATCTTGATGATAACGATCATGGGTAGTTGGCCCATCCGGAGGATGCGCAGGATTAGAGGGGGTGGATGTCGAACTGCTACGCATCCGAGATGTGGAATCCACCAAAAAGGTTATGCTGAACATGGATCATTTGTCAAGGCACTTGCTTTTTATCATCACATGTAATTAGAGGGTGTCTGTCTAGATGTTGTCAGCCATTGGACATGGGTATTAACTATATTACAGTCTGCAAATAAGACTTTTACATATGGAATAAGTGGATCTTTTTGGTATTAAGTGAAGGTTACTAAAGGTTCATACTGTTTTGAAACTTGTTTGACATGCTGAGATCCGGAGGCTGGGGCTAATGGAAATTCATGATATTGTGCTAGGCAATGGATTGGTGAGCATGTATGCTAAGTGTGGTGCATTTGCAAAAGCAGAAGAAGTGTTTGATAAGCTAGCAATACCAAATGTTGTCTCTTGGAATGCCCTAATCTCTGGGTATCCTTGGCAATGCTGAATCTGGGCTTTGTGAGGATGCTCTGAATCTTTTTCAACTGATGCCAAACTTAGTCTCGTGGAATGCACTTCTCTGGGCATATGCTGAACATCTATTAGCAAATGACATAACTTTTGCAAGCATTTTTAGCAAGTGCTCTTAAGCTTGATCCAAATAACCTTGGCTATGTGTTGGACTCAAAACTACACTCACATGCTTGGCAGGTGAGATTCAAAGATTTATGTGTGCTGGAAGCAATCCTGGGCCAGTGGGATGAAGAGTTTTTTTTGAATTGGTGGCACGAAGGTTTGAAGAGGATGCTGGTGCAATTCAGGAGTGTCTTAAGTCTCCACAAACATCTTTTCGTAAAAACAAAGGAAGAAGGTTTTCAATCTGCTTAACGCAGTGGGGAATAGTCCTATCAGCAATGACTCAGAAGGCTCAGAGCATGTTAAGGATGTTCCACAGCGTTCTCTGGTACATGATGTGCCTGATTTAATTGACAAGCGAGCCAGATTTGTTAGGTGATGCTAAGGGCAGCACAGATGTTTCTTCAGTTGAAGGGGAGACCTTCACGAGATGTCCATCTCCTCTGCTAATTACATGTGCCTCCATTAATTATACACACAAGACTACACAACTGCTACGAAAAGCTGCGTGCTGTATGGCAAAAAGGGGGGAAAAAAGAACACTATTTTGGGGGGCTCTCAGGGAAAAATGTGGCAGCAGCACTTATCTTTCTCCCATTGAAGATTCATGGCATTGCTATGCTTGATGCGAGTGGATATAGCATAAGCATTATGGAAGAGATAACAAGAGAGCATCTTGATTGCTCTATGTACATGCTCTGAAATAGGTGGCCAATTTTAAAGCAAGAAAGGGCAGCAAGAATTCCTTCGTCTCCCCTACTTCTACATGCCTATTACAAGCTACCTATTGCTTACTACATGTTCTTGAATATATGGCTGTTTTTGTACCTCATCGAAGTGTCTTCTTGGGAGAATGTGGGCTGAAATAGGCAGCCCTCATAGTTATTTGAGGACAGCAGTGCCTCTTACTTCTCTATTGTTCCATATGGTATGATTTATACTTGTATTTGGTTGATCTATACACTCTTTGTTAGGGAAAGTTTATGTTATCAAAAAAGGTGAATTTTGGAAGTTTTATGGGCTGATTTAGGCTGAAATCTTTAGTTACATTCAAAGAACTAGCTACAATAGTGAATTTTTACTTCATTTCTTGCTCTACAAGTGATACGTTGTCAAATTATTCAAGTATTATGTGTCCCTATGATAGGGCAATGCTTGAAGACCATTCATAGATTCTATGAATTGAATTAAAAGAAGCTTTTCCTCTTTATTTCTTGGCTATGGTAACTTAACCTCATATGAATCTTTTTTTGAAGCTCTTTTGAAGAAAAGTTCTTTATCCATCAAGCCTTGTAATTGACTCATAAGCTTCAGTTTCCATTGAATGTAATCATACAAAGTTGAATGATGGGATGCAGGGTTGTTTTTGATACTTGTACTTAACTTCATAATTCATGATTACTCTTAAAGTCAAGAAAAAAAGCTTGGCTTGAATTAAAGCTTATGAGGTAACATGCTTGTGATTTGTGCTAAGAACTTGCAATTGGAAGCCCTGCATTTGGCTTGGAACCTTCAACTCTTCTCTTATCTCTACCATCTCTGGAGTCTAAACACTTGAACTCCAAGATTCTTCTTTATCAAAACCCTGTGAAAGACCATGAAGTACCTCTTGAACCTTTAAGCATTCAATGCAAACTACATATCTCTTGAAGCCACATCTCCAATTATCTTGTCTAGTTTTCTTGCCAAACCCCTGTGGTGACCTTCAGCCCTACGCACTGCGACATTGTGGGATGATGCTGGAGCATAAAGGAGCATAGATAAAGGGTGGAAGGATCGTAATCAGTTTGTTGGAAACCGTCAGCAAGCCTCCAATCATGAGATATGTACGTCATAAGGCCCGATTCTATGAGTAAGCGGTAGATTTTATTATTTTATGATAAATTTTGGTTGAAAATGGTTGCATTTGGTTGTCAATACTCTAATCTATTAGAAATATTAAAGATATCAAGAAAAATCAGTGATCTAGTGATTTCTTTATAAACACACAGAACCCGCAACATCGCGATTCTAAAAGGAAAATCATGCGGTTTTGGAGTTTTGTCGTGCATATAGTGTTCGTATGGGATGGAATATGATAGAAAAATAGTTCTCAATAAGATCAATCGGTTTAAATCAGTAAATAGGAAAAGATTAGTAAGTACCAATAAATGGAAAAAAATAAAGAAAAAATAGATTTTTGCATCCAAAAAATAGAAAAAAACAACATTTGTGTTTGTGAATGTATGATAAGGCTAAGGCATGAGATCTAGCCTCAGTTCAACCCTATCTCTTTGTTAAAGTGGATTTTTATTTCTTTCATGAAGGAAAAATACATTAAAAAACTACTCTCTCTAAAACTGCCACCGAATGCACAACCTTAAGCGGTAGGGAGAAGGGAGGTGTTAAGTGCTTAAAATACACTCAATTCTAAGCTTTTTTTGATGCATGACATATAGGATACATGTGATTTAAAGTTAAGAGGGTCCAATAGCTCGAGCACCTTGGTGTTGGCCCTATGCAACGTAGCAATCTCGGTTTTGAGAAAAGGCACGAAAAGACATGTTTTTGCATCTTCACAATGCTAGTTGCCAATAAGAAATTTGTTTGAGCACTATAAATCATACAAATTGCATTGCATGCAACATATGGTATCATCCTGGATGCATAGCAATTATTTTTATGAACAATGACCTATGTTGGAGGAGGTGAGGCACCCTAAGCTATAGGGTTAGTGATTCGATCTCTTTTGGGAATATTCAGTAAGGATTATCTATTATCTCCTGGATTAGTCAATTAAAAGAGTGGATTATGTATCAAACATGCTCTATGTGTTTACGGTGCATCTTAGGGCCAATCCACGAGCTGTAGGAGAGCCATAGTGGGACCATGGCAATCAGCCGAGAGGCGCTCCCTTTGTTTGTGCTTATGCAGTGTATTACACCAATATGAGCAGGGTCTCCCTTTGAGGAGTGTGCAAAGGGTTATCCGTTGGATTACAATCCATACAAATTCAAAGTTCTATATTAGAGGTTAGGGTAGAATATCCCTTAGACACTCCTAGGTCGTGAGGCTATGTGGGGTGGTTTGGGTGTATAGTAGAGGCTCAGCTAGTGCCATAGAGTTAGTGTAAGTCCCATTTTTGGTCCCAATAAGCTGAGAGCACATTGTGCTTGGCTAGAAAGAGCTTGTAGAGTCTTGCATTGGCTCTCACTTTGTATTTCAGATGATGCCATGGTAATGTAGATTATGAATTGCAAGATACCAGAAGATGCATGGAATATCTTGATGAGATATTATGGTACTACTACTAGTGCAAGGAAAATACAACTGAAATAGAAGTTCAATACCATGGATAGGAAAGGAGGCTCCACTCAAGAGTATGTAATAGAGATAAAAACTCTATATCAGTGAGATTTGAAATGCCCAACTTTAATTAGCTAGTCTCATTGTAGGTCAAGCTAGGTTTAGCTACTAGCTCAAGTAGCTCGAAAGGCAAAGATGCAGTATTTTATTCAAATTAGAGAGGCCTTGGTAGCCATGGTAGGGGGTCCTTTCATGGTCAAGGGACTCAATTAGAATATGAAAAATCAACAAGGACATACTGCTAGAGGCATCGAGGATACTCCCATCAAGCATAAGTACTGCCAAACTATGGGAAGTATGGAGACATTGCTGAAGAATGTTGGAAGAAGCAAGCAAATCAAAGAAGTAGGTAGCAAGGTCACTGTTTCTCATCCAGTCATGTAGAGCATGAGAGTGGTGATTGGTTATTTTCTATGACTTATGTACGGAACAAGGCTACTCATCAAGAAAAGTTAGATGACATATGGTATAAAGATTTAGGAGCATCAAACCATATGACACCACATGGGGAGTGGTTTGATGAAATGAAAGCAGGAACAAGTAGTTATGTATGCGCACGAGATGACACTCAACATGATACATCTCATATAGGAGTTGTTCCATTGGTTATGCTTGATGGTAAGAAGAAGAAATTGTATGATGTTTTGCTTGTTCTATCAATCATGAAAAGCTTATTATTTGTTGGCTAGATGGTTAAACAAAACTTGTAGGTACGGTTTAACAAAGGTGATTGTTTTATAGAGGAATATGGCAAAGGTTACAAGATGATTACAAAGGAAAAAACACATGGAAGAATGTTTACATTGAATGCAAATATTCCTAAGCTAAAAGCTACAATGTTTGCTCATGATGATGCAAGTGTGCAGAGACATAGATATCTGGCATAAACACTTGATTTGGGACATGTTCAAACACAAAGATAAAGTTCTTGACAGCTTTATGGATTTAAACATCATGCAGATAAAGAGTTTAGTTGTTATGTCTCATGCCTATGATCTGATGGTGGTAGTGAATATGTGTTAAAGGAGTTTGTTGACAAGTACTTGACTAAGTATGGGATCCATTGTGCATGCCTATTGGTTGTTGATTGTCACTATTTGATAATATAAGTTTTCATGCAATATACTAATGTATTCTTGAGCTATTTATTAATCAATATAGAATTATTTTGTCTAGTTTGTCTCTTGAATGCCATTTGTAACTATCTATTGATACATAAGTTTTCATGCAATGTACTGATATGACCCCAAACTATTCATTAATCAAGATACATTACTTTGTCTACTTCATCTTTGAATAATTTCCCCTCTATTTTTTTCATAATTCTTTTCTAATCAATGCATTGTGAGTAGTATTCTTAATCACATTGCACCATGTGTCAATTATAGATATGATATTCTATGGTATTTTAGTGAGAAGTTTATACTCGATTGTGATGTGTGGTATTTCCAGTAAGATTTTATACCTATTCTATTCAAGAATGTTCATGATTGTGAGCACCAAGGCTTACATTATTTTTTCCACTTTGTCTCTAAGTAATCGTCTCTTCAATTTCATTTGTAACTATCTATTGACATATAAGTTTTCATGCATTATATTGATGTGCCCTCAAAGTATTTAGTAATCAAAATACATTACTTTGTCTACTTCCTCTTGAAATAATTGGCTGTCTATTTTTTTGGAATTCTTTTCTAATCAATGGATTGTGGGTATTATGCTTAACCACATAGCACCCTATAGTGAGTATAGATATTAGATCATGTGGTATTTTGGTAAGATGCTTATACTCAATTGTGATGTGTGTTTCCTTCTTGTGAGATCTTTATACTTATGCTATTCTAGTAAGATGGTTATATGTGTGGTATCGTGATAAGATGTTTATACCCAATTAGACCTTCATGTCTCAAAATGTCAAATGACATCCTGTACCTTTGATTTTTGTGTGACTTACTAACCTAGACTTTTAACAATTTATCGATTCTTGATGAAAGTTGTGGTGATATATTGGGTGTCTTTAATTAACACTTTTTTTAGGAACATTCATAAGGTGTGGCTAATTACATCACATGGTCTTGGATATAGATGGCATTTGATGTGGCTAGCATTTTCCTAGGTTCACATGGTGGCAATAAAGTCAATTAAAGGATCTATTAGTCATATTATGATGAGACATGTGAGGTTTCTTACCTATGTAGTGAACCTAGCATTTGAATACTACTTTATACAAGCATCCTAAGGCCATGTATTTGTATATCTTAACATGTCATAGCATGTAGTGGGAGATCACGCTCAATCGCCAAGACCCATGGACCGCTTATTGTTCAAGCATTCCATGCGAGTTCTAATGGCGATCTCTCACCTAGCTGATGCGCTTCCAATCCTGCGGGTGTAGTGAGCTTACCTTGATGCCCAAATGAGTGGACTCCTCCCTCAAGCACTCTGGTGAATCCACAATCCTAGATGCAAGCTCAATCAACCTCAGGTCTCCTCCTACAAGCTCCATCCTCCATAGCCGCATGCGAGAAAAGAAAAGAGAAGAGAAGAGAAGACAAGGAGAGAGGAGAAGATGGAGAGCTTCTCCTCCCAGGTGCCTCACCCTCACACACTCACTCCCTCACACTCACTTTTTGACACAAGTACACAAGCAAGAAGGGGAGAAGAGAAGAGAAGAAGAAGATGTCACTTTGGCCACACACAAAGAATGAGCTTCTCATTCACTTTTTGAGTCTATATACAAGCTCTGAATCCCTCGAGCACCCATCCCCTTTTTTACATGTCTGGGTATCTTGCCAAGGTCCTCTTTCCTTATTCCCTTCTAGTTGCCTTATCCCTTCACATGTGCTCATCTAGTTTTTACAATTTGCATAGAAGAGAGCATGGTGCTCTTTTACAAAATTTTGGTGACGCCTTGGCATTTTAAAATGCACCTTTACCTTCAATTTGACCTTTTGCACTTTTGGCCTTTCCTCTCTTATTCGTTTATTGGGTTGCCTTTTTTTGCATTATTCCATATTTTGAATTTTCTTTTTTCCATCTTGCATCGGGGTTAACATTACCCCCCTCCTAGTCAAGTGCTAGTCCCATAGCACTTACGGGTTTTTGTAGATGAAAGGGCTTGATGATTTGAAGGGTGGTTGTGTGAGTTCATGATGGGGCCTTGTGGGAATTGATGGCAAAGCCTCCGATGTCGCTGGTTGGGAGCATTCAAATGTATCTACAAAGAGAAGAAAAGTGCTTTGCGTAGGGGATGTGTCCACCTTACTGTGCAGTGCATTGTGCTCGTGCCAGTGGAACTAGGAGCTGGGTCGAGAACCACATGGAGGCATGGTATTGTCCCACACTTCAGGACCCAGTGTGTGTGGGAGGAAGGTGCAATGGGTGTAGCTTAGGGAGACAGGTCTAACCATAAGCGAGGTTGACCTCCCTAGGTACGTTCTACCCTTGATGTTCCCTAAGCGTGAAGTGGAGAATCAAAATGGGCTAGGGGGTTAGGGATGGAGTTGGCCGACCAAAGCCACCAGACCCACCTAACTTGAGGACCCATAGGTATAGTGACTGTGATAGTCATGAGTTTCTTGTTTTTTCTTGTGATTTGCTTCTCTATTCTCTTGTTCTTGTCCTTTCCTTTTTCTCTTTTCTCTCTCTTTTTCCATCTTTCTTATTCTTTTTTCTCTCTTTTAAAAAAATTTATAAATTGTAACAAGGAGCTAATCTTTGTCATTGTGGTCATGAGAGGGAGAAGTGGGGGGTTTAAGGGACTTACTAAGAAATCTTTTCCCTTGTATATTGTTGAGAGTGGAAAAAGACTGACTGATTTTTGTTGTTTTTGAGGTCTGAATGATTGATTTTTAATGGATTTAGAGTGATATATGCTTGTTAATGGAAGTTTTTGAGAGTTTTGGATGATATTGATTATGTTTTGGAAGCTCATGATGACTTTTAGTGGAGATATGAAGCTCTGTGATGCTCTGATAGGTTCTGTTGAGGTTCTGATTGGTTCTGTATACCTTCTATATAGCTTCTGTTTTGTTCGAATTTTCTTCTCTGTGAAGCATGGATTGATGATTGATGAAGATTGAAATATTTTGGAAGCTTATTGAATATTTTTTGATAGTTTGGAATGGTTTTAGTATGAGTTATGATGATTGGATATTCTCTGATGACCTTTTGTAACCCTCTTTAAACCTTTTGTAGAGCCTCTGTATCTGTTCAGTTCATGTTCTGTATCTGTTCTATAGATCTTCTATAAGTGTTCTCTAGAATGTATGTGTGACTTTGGGAAAGTTTTCTAACTTTTGGAAAGGATAAATCTAAGTTCAAAAGAGCTAAAACAAATGGAAGAAGCAGCTGCTGAAGACTAAAGAGAAGACTGAAGTGACAGTGACAGTAGTGAGCCGTGAAGAGACATTGTAGTGGCTCTGGTGCCTCTTCGCATCAGACATAGCTCTTGGGAGGTGCATCCACGACCTAAGAGGGATTATTGAGAGTCATTATTGAGTATTGTAGTGAGGAGATGATGTACTATTGAGAGAGAGAGAGAGAGAGAGCCAGAGATAGTCAATTCTATCAAAACAGTGTATTTATATATGAGAGATTGAGAGAGAAAACTATGAAGACATTGAAGATGAATACTATGTGATTGATTTCCATTAAAAAATGGTGTATTCTTTTATGTTTCTTGTTCTATTGATGGATTCTATGAAGATGTTGAAGATTATGGTTGATTCTATTAAATTCGTGGGAGATATTTATTATGATGTTGCGTGAAGATTTGATGTTTTCTTTGTTTTGGTCATCAAAAGAATGAAATAAAATCTTGTTGATGTTACACGATATATTTTCTTGCAGTAGAATATCCTTTTCCTTGGTGTTCCTCTTGGGGCTCCATGTTTTTGGTGCGCAGCCGGGAAACCTTGCCATCAGCAAGCATCAGAATATGCTGAAATGAGGGAAATGGCATTGCCAAGAAGAGGAGAATTCAATGGATGTTTGCAAAGTTCCTTCTTTCACTGAAGAGTTGGAGATTCTCATTATCAAAGCCACTTTCCACAAGAAGTTCATCCCACAATGGCGGAAACATATTACCATCACGATGCATGCTCTATGCGGTGGACTGTTTCCTCTTCCTGTTGAAGCAACATAGACGTGCATCTTGGTGGCAAATTGTTTGGGAACAAACTGGAGAGCAGAAACAGAGTGAATGACTATCCATTAAAGATTTAGCATTCATTGAGAATTTTCCAAACATCATCAAGTGGGAGATTGTGAAGAAGCTTCAGGATTCCTTCACGAAAACAAGAAGGAAAAGAGTTGGAATTTGTTCGTGGATGCTGAACAACAAGGTACATGGGATGCTTGGTGCACTGACAATCTTCTATTTGTCCAATTAGCAACCCATTGAAAGCTAGTAGACATAGTGTTTTTCACAACATACACTGTTGAAACCCTCAGAAGCTGGCATTATTATAATGGCACAACAACGATCCTAAGAAGAATGAGTTTTGATACTTTCAAAACGGAGTATCTCCCCCTCTGTAGTGGTTTGAAAGCCGAATTTAGAGATGTTGAAAAAAAGGAAGTAGAGGAGATGTTGGATAGAGAATCCCCCAGAGACTAAAGCCCTCTCTGATACTATCCTGTTGAGTACAGACCAACTGGTTGGAGCCAAGCCCCTCATGAATGATGCAATCAAGAGGCAAGCGTTAGAACGAGTCCAAAGGTACATGAGAAGGGAGAAGGCAAAAATCAAAGCTGAGAACGAGCTCGCAGCAAAAGCCTCCTTTGACACCCTAAAAGCACTCTTTACAGAAGTCCCCATGGCGACTCAAGGTTCCCTTCCTAGTCAGATTCGTCCTGGAAATATTGATGATAGGCCAGCAAATGTAGTCCCATTGCCAGTTTTTAAGGGAGAGTACAATGAAGACCCTGATCTTCATGTAGCAGAATTCATGGTAGCAACAAGTGTGGCTAACAATGCTAGAACCCCTGAGCATTGGTTAGCAATATTCCCCACCACTTTCAAGGGCGCGGCATTTTAGTGGTATGAGAGACAAGCAGCAAGAACTTTTGGCACATGGGACGAGGCCTTCCTCACTAAATTCAGGCATGAAGGTTTTGAAGAGCGGATGCGAGAGGAGTTCATGAACCTAAGTCAGTCCTTTGGAGAAAGAGTAGAAGCTTATGTCTCATGAATGGAATCCATCTTGAAGAGATGGACTAACCATCATTTGGATGAAGGTATCCAGAAAGGAGTGTTTCTCAGAGGCCTACAACCAAAAGTTTGCAAGTTCATGGAATTGAGAAGACCAGTCAATCTGCAAGCTGCAGTGGAATGTGCAAGATTGTATGATGAAGTTGAAGCAAGGTTGTCAATGACTCCAGAAAGAGGAGTCTTACCTTCTCCCATGCCAGAAATGGTATACCCACCAAATGCAGTCCCAGGGACAGCTCCTATTCTCAGATGCAAACAGTGCAATAATATAATGCACCTAATCCACTGTGGTCACCACAGATGACAATGCCTTAAATGATGGTTCAACCACAACAACAGTGGCCTCAAACAGTTCCTCCAATGGCGACTCAACAACAGTGGAACCCTACCAATTGAAATCAACAATCCCAAGTCTCAGCAGGAGCTTTGAATCAGAACTAGAACAGAGGACCTTTTGGATTGGCCCAACTAGTGTATGCAGTAATTACAGAAGCTTCCCAAAATGCTACTACAAGCAGCACTTTAGGAGGTGAAAATCTAAAGGACTACTTATCCAACTAAGTATCAAGAAAGAGCTTATGGATGTGATTACAAAGCAGCTACAGACGCTGAAGGTGAATACCGCCAATATATCCACTCCTGCGGGAGTGGGAAGAGATGTGATGCACTCTAATACATGGTGCAGAAAGTGTCATCAAGCGGGACATTTAGCCACTGAATGTAGTCCAAGGAGGTTTCCCTCTCAAAGTTACAGAGGATGACAGTCTGGTGGTGGTCAGAGATCAGAGGTGGAATGTTATAGGTGTGGAGAAAAGGGTCATATCTCCCCGAATTGTCCAAACCCTAGACGATCTATGGATTATAATCCCTTATGCAATCGATACAAAGGAGAAAGCCACACTGCAAAGGATTGTCCAATTCCAACCCCTGTCAAGGCCAATGCCACTGATAAGCCAACAGAAGGCACAAGAGCCTGCCTCCAATTTGGTAGAGTTGGAAGTTGCCACTGTCACGCACACCAAGAAGAAGGAACCAGTTGTTCAGAATGAAAATAATTTTCCTGCCAAGACTGTGAAGTTCAACCTGTCAAAACAGAGGGACAGAGCAGTACAGGATAGAACAATGCAGTACAGAGCAGTGCAGTGCCACAGAGAGTTACAGAGACAGTCCTAAAAACAAGAACAGAGGTCTAGGAGATAGACGATACAGAAGCACCTCCAGAAACAGAGGAAGTGCCGATGCTACCATTGTTAGAAGAAAAAGAAAAGATGAAAATGGGTGTAGCCCCATTTCCCAGCAGGCTGGAGAAGCCTGTGGATCCTATCAAAGATTATGACTTGGTAAAAGACCTAGATACTTTTAAACCTAACTTAACATTCCGACAGTTACTGATGCAGTCTCCTAGCCATCGAAAGAAATTCAAAAGCATCTTGACAAGAAGATATGGACTAAGGATTGTTCCTTCAACAATGCCCAAGACCAATAAGGCCCCGGAGCCTGTAAAGGAAGTAGATGTGGCTAATGCCTTCCTAGATCCTGGAACCCAAGAGATTAGTGTATGGATTGAAGGATTGATGGAGGCTCATCAGTAAATATAATGACGAATGTGACAATGGACTTAGGGTTGCAAGGAATTCAACCTACACAGTGGCTTATGAGATTGGCAAACCAAAGTAGAATTAAATTGTTGGGCATCCTCCCATACATAAAAAAAATCCTTGCAGGAAGAGACTACTGGCTGACATATTTGGTGGTCAAACCAAATTCTTATGAGACCTCATACCCTTTGTTGTTGGGAAGACCTTGGCTTGGTTCAAAGGAATCCTAACCCTAGGCAGAGGACCCAACAAAGTGGTGTTGAAGTTGTATGGATCACAAAAAGGCAATGGATCCACATCCATCGAAGTCATAACTGACTCCTCCAACGAGATAACGGATGGTACATCAGGAGACGAAGAGGCTGTTAAGCAGATCTTTCCCAAGAAAATAGAGGCACAATCCCTAACAGTGGTGGGCACTGTAAGCCAACTACCAAGGGAAGCAAAGTCCTTGTCCATGGGAGAATACCTCCTGCCTCAACTTGAATTGACTTCTGAAATCACCTCTGATAGTGAAATAGAAGCATGGATGTACTGTTCTCCCTGTTACATGGCAGTCCCAGAGACAGTAATAGAGATAAAACAGAGACAAAACAGACACAGAGCAGAGATAGAGCCAGAGATAGTCATAGAAGTAGTAACAGAGATAGTCACAGAGCCGAAGACAGAGGCAGGAGCAGCATGGTTTATTAAAACCACAATTGGTGAATACCATGGTCACTTTCCACCTTTCTCCACCTATCAATACCAGACCTATTGTAAGCCCATAAAAGGCACTCATTCCCACACTCATTTCATCATACCTCTCAACCCGACCTTGTTCTTTTCTTGTCTGATTCAACAACGGTGGCAAGGTTGGTCCTGACACATGGTATTGCCACCATTCTCTTTCTTAACGAAAAAAAAAAAATAAATAAAAGAGAAAGAAAGAAAAGAAAAACAACACACAACTGTTATGGGAGAAAATGAAGAAATTCCCTATCATAACAGGCCTCGTTCCTGGAAACACCCTTGGGCAGGAAGCTGACTGTGGAAAAGGTGGTAACACCCCGTAGTTCAGGATAGCTGATTCATCAGAAGTACCTTTCCAGCAAGTAATTTGAAGCCACCTCCCTTGGCGCGCTGTCTCTGCAATATCAGTCTGTCTGTCCTTCTTAACAAACGACTTTTCTTACAAATCATTGAAGTATGAGATTTGCAGGCTACCTCCCTGGGTACGCCTCATCTTCAAGATCCTGATGACAACAATAGCCAACCTGATCTTCATCACCAACCCCTTGAGTGATGCGAGCTTTCATCCTAACAGGATGGGGACATGAGTATGGGCTGCCCTCTATATCTATCAGTGAGTGTGAGACAGAGGGTGGGTTGAGTGACCAGTCTTTCCCTTCAAATCAAATGAGAGGTGAGATGTGTGAATAGAGTGTTGCACGCACGGGATGGGCCTCTCAATGCACAACACACGATTTGTTCTTGTGCATTGCACCATAAGGCTCCCTGGCTTTCCTTCTTGCACTGTATGCCGGCACAGGGCAGGATGCATAGTTGCATCATCAATTGCGCACAAGGCATACAACCTCTGCACAAGTGACGGTGAGGATTACATCAGTGGGTTTCAAGAATGGGCTGCCCTCTGTATCTTTCAACAGAGCGTGAGACAGAGGGTGGGCTGAGTGTGACTGGTGTTTCTTCAATCAATTATCGAGAGGTGAGGATTGAGGGAGTTACGACCATTGGAGTCAGGTACGTTTCTGTTTCCCTATGCACCCACGGGCTGGGTCTCTGCCATCAACATAGGACACATCACTCTGTTCTGTACACTGCACTGCAAGGCTCCCTGGCCTTCCTGCTTACACTTATGCCAGACGGGATTGGATGCACTAATGCACCATCAACTGTACACCCTAGCATACTCCCTTTGCACCATTCCCTTGTTGATTCCTAAACCGGGTGTGAGATCTAAGTTTCCATCATTATTTCCTCGAGTGATGTTAGTAATGGGGCGAGTGACTGTTCTTTCATTCCATTTGAGTGATCGTGATTTGAGTGCAATATCCATCGTCATCGACGAATTTCTTGTGATTCCTTCAACGAGCTATCTTCGTGGTTGCTGCCCCATGGTCCCTGCCATGAAGGACGTGTGCTGTGAAGACATATGGGTACTTCCTACAGCCGACAATGATACGAGACGCAACCTCGATAGTCGACATTACTCCTCGTCAATATGGGCCAAGTTTTTCTAACACTACACCTTCTTTTTCTCAGTGACGGTTATGCCTTACATGTGGGGACATTTGTGATTGGTTTGATGTGTGGTATTAGGTCCTTGATGTTCGGTTTACCCTTCCTGCTAAGGTTTTAAGTGTGGGAACGCGTCCCTGCGCGTCTATGTTGCATACCCCCATGCATATATCCTGCTACGATCATGCATCTATGCCATGAATTCCTTTTACCTTGAGGGGGTCTCTTCCCCACTCTTTCGTTCTATTTCACTCTGTCCTCGGAGATGTATCTTGACCGTTTGCCTCTATTCTTTGTTTTGTGATTTTTCCATACGAACCCACCCTACGTTCACTGAGAATCACATACAACCTTACAGCCATGTTTGTCCCTTTGAACTGCTCATTTTTCCTTTTTACAAACCCCTACTCCGACAAACGGTTCTAAAGTTATTAATTTTTGAAGCAATTCTTGTAAATTGGACGCTTTTCCATGTGAACGTATCTTTATTGCTTCGAAACCCTGATCTAATGTGCCAACCCTATCCTACCCATTTTCCCTGATTTTTTCCTTTTTACCTCCTATCATTCTGATGCACGGTTCATCTGCTATTAATTTTTGCGGGTTTTCGGGCCAATTTTTCACATTTTTCCATGTGAACATGCCCTATTTTCATTGGAATTCCTGTTTAATTTGACACTCATATCCCGCCAGCCTTTCCCCCACTTTTTTCTTTTTCCTTTCCCCTATTCCAACTGCTAGATTTTTAGTTATTAATTTTTCAGAGTGTTTTTGGGTGTGTTTTTTGTATTTTTCCCATATGAACCCCTCCCAATTTTCCCCAAATTGAGTTTTGATGTGCCAGCCTTGTGGATCTCTTTCTTCTAGACATTTTTCCTTTTTACAGTCCTCTATTTCGGTGCACGGGTCATTCCCTGTGAATTTTCGAGTCTATTTTTGGATACGATTTTTGGGTTTTTTCCATGTGAACACGTCTTATCTTGATCGGAACCGTGTTTTGCCATGATAGGATTGTTGGACACATTATTGTGCACATTTTTCCTTCTTTCCGCACTTCGTTCCAATGAGCGAATTTTCCGATATTAACACACGTATGTGATTTCAGGTCTATTTTTTGTGTTTTTCTCATGTGAACACCCTAATTTTGCCCCGGAACCAATGTTGTATTTTTCTATCATCTTCTCCTCGTCTCCCGGCACATTTTTCCTTTTTATGGTTTTTCGATCTGATATGCGGTTTGTGTTTTATTAATTTTTCTTCCTTTTTGCCGTGTGGTCGCGTTTCTCGTGTCGCGCGTGATTGGGCCTGTTTTTGATTTCACGTGTCTCGGGATGCCCCCGAGGCCTTTGTGACTCGCATGTCGCCGTCCCTGCCCCATCTAATCCTGCCGATGCAAATATTTTTACTCCTGCCCCGTACATGCGCGCGGGACAGGGGTGCGCTTCTTTTTCCCAACCATAATAAAAATAAATAATAATAATAATAATAAAATAAAACCACAACAACACAAATAAAAGTTAACCCAAAAAAAAACAAAACACAACAAAATATAAACACATCTAAATTACAATTTAAAAAAATAAAAAAGAAAAAAACAATAATAAAAATAATAATAAAACAAAAACCCTAAGGTGCTTTATTTTTTCCAGTCAGTGGTTTTTTTTTTTGACTGGATTCCTTGCATTTGGGACTACTCAGTGCGCCTTCAGTCTCTTGCATACACACCCCTACCAGGTATCTATTTTTTGAGCTTTATTTATTTTGGTCACCCCTTAACCACATTAAATTGTTAAAATGAAATTTATTCACCCACTTTTTCACGCGCGCTCACGCTAAACATACATTTTTCTAATAACTTAAAATCAACCTGCCGTTCACTTTGCACGTGCTACGTGTGCTTAAGAAGCACTTTAATCTTTAATAAGAACGAAACAACCGTCACAAAAAAGCACTCATTAGCAAAAAATCCTTTAAGTTGAAATTGTTGGTCAAAGTTATGGTTAGGTCTTGATTAGGTTTTTAAGGTATAATGGTTTGCTTGTGATACAATTATGGGTGTGGTTTGTAGTTTTTTTTCTTTTTTGCCTGATACGGGGTCTTGGGTGCCTATTTGTTGCATCGCATGAAGTTTTTGGTCGCATATGTGTAGAGGTCATGCCAAATTTTTTCTAGGATGTGGGTTGTTTGGGGTGGTCAATTGGTTAGTTACGTCTGTGTGTGCTTCTTTTGATTGATTTCTTTTTTATAGCTATTTGGTTGTTTTGCAAGCATTCTCTGTGATTGTCTGTGTTTTGTGATGTGTGTGTTTTCCATCTGAAAGGCGCCTCACGCTCCTCCTCCTATCCAGTATGTTCCGTTGATCAGTAGGGATTATTCTTCCCTACTGGCTTTTGTGCCTATAGCGAAAGTAGGACTTGCAACTTTCATGGCTGCTTCACTCCCTTTGATTCCAGACGATCCATCTATGTGTGATGAGTTTCTTGCATCATACAGTAAGAAATCGGGCCTGGTTCGTGGTGCTTCCATGGTATTGACACCCCGAGGGTTAGGGAAGGCTTTATCTCTTCCCTACAAAGGAGAACCCTTTGTTACAGCCAGACAATTATTCTCCAATGATGAGATTCTCAAGTTGTTACAGAAGCATACCAAAGAGGTTCTAGATGTTAAGAGGGTGATTAACACTTCAAGAGTGTCTTTTTCCATGATCATTGATCCTCTTTGGAAGTTAGTCTACCAATTCCTCCAAGACAGGTTTATGCCTGCCAAAACACCATCTCATTATTTGTCCAAGGAACTTTTCACAGCTTCCAGGATAGTATTAAAAGGGGTTGCCATTGATTGGAGTACTTACCTGCTTACGAAGATGGACCAACATTTTGTCAAAGTGACTAGAGGGAATGCCACAAATGTCACCTATGGTTCCTATTTATATGCTTTCTTGACACATTCAGGCCTTTAGCAAGGTGTGTTGCCACCTCCTCCATCTGATCCAGTTTCTCCCCCTCCACCTTCAGAGGATTCAGAACCTATTGATATAGAGGATCTTGATTCCCCTCCTCCATTGGTCATTTAGCGGAAGCGCCTGAAGCGTTTGGCAGATAAAACTCCCCTAGTCATTCCTTCAATCACAGTTCCTGCTATCTCTGGAAGTGACCTCCCTGCCTACCTCACATGTAACAATTTATTCAGGGCACATCAAGAGGGTTCTTTGGAAATATCAGTTCCTTCACTAAACAATTTAGTGTCAAGAGATGTCATTCCGTTCCTTTGTAATGACATCCAGAGTTCTATTGAACTCTCAGTGTGACAGCTTGTGTTCAACAGTTATATGCTTCTTTCTATGAAGAATTGATGCAATCCAAAGACCAGTTACATAAGGCAACCTCAGAGTTAGCCTCTGCTAAAGACACTCTTGCTGATCTGTTTAAGCAGATGGAGCAGCAAACCCAAATGATTGAGATCCAGAGAGAAGAAATATATTCTTTGAAGATTCAGTTAGCAAAAGCCCAGTCAGAGGTCACTAGAGTTTCGGAAGAGAAAGAGAAAATGTCCAAAGAAGCTCAACAGTTTCAAACTCTTTTAGATACAAAACTGTCAGCTTTACAGGCTGCTCATAATACATTAGAATCACAAGCTTCCCAGATTAAGTAGTTGCAGGACCAACTGACGCAGTCACGGTCCATTCCTCCAATCTCCAATGTCCCTATGATTCCTTCTATATCTTAGCAGGACTTGGCAGTTCTCCAGAGACAGGCCACATTATGTCCATTGTTTCAAGATAAAGTGGAAAGATTGTAGTCAAGGATGGATTTGTTATGGTCTACATTTGAGCACTTTTAGGAGTATGTTCCTCCGGACCATTCCTTCTTTGTCCACTATCAGTTGCAGAAGTTAGTCTTCTATATGAAGCTTTCAATGATGGATCTCCCTCTTCCAGAGGTTGGCTGGAGTGGGGCTTGGTCTTATGATTTGCTGACAGAAGTTGTCCGTATGGTCTTTGAAGATTCTGTGATGACGGATACCATGTTGCTGTCTTACATGTATCTACGAGGTGATGATAGTTGGAGTGGGGCTTGGTCTTCTGATTTGCTGACAGAAGTTGTCCGTATGGTCTTTGAAAATTATGTGATGACCGATACCATGTTGCTGTCTTACATGTATCTACGAGGTGATGATAGTTGGAGTGGGGCTTGGTCTTCTGATTTGCTGACAGAAGTTGTCCGTATGGTCTTTGAAAATTATGTGATGACCGATACCATGTTGCTGTCTTACATGTATCTACGAGGTGATCTATTGATTTCAGATGATGTAGATCTGGCTTGGTATGTGGGGGATGTGGTTTTGCAAGATGTCTTATATGTCAACTATTTGGAGTTGAGGATAGATGACATGTTCAAGTGTTACTCTTCTAAAGTGGTTACTTGCCCTAACACTTCATGGAATTCAATGATTGATTTTGTGGTCGTGAACCAACGTTAGAATACAACTTCTACTTATATGCGGAGCACTAACCAACTGTGGGTGGATCTCCTAGCTTATCTTTCCAAGAACCATCCATTTGAATAATCCTTCTTTGATGCCTACCAGAGACGATCTAACAAATGGCCCATTGCTATGATACTTATCTTTCCCTTTATCAGTCCAACTCAGTAGCTATCTTACCTCTCCTTTTCCAACCTCAGGGTTTTCCTCAAATTCCTATATTTACCTATTGTTCTTTCATTGAAGATTGAGTCTTTTCTCTTTCTCCACCATGCCCTTCTCCATCTATCCATATGCCTTCTACTTTTCCTGCTTATTAATTGACACCTTTCCTAACTGATTCACTTAAATTTTCAGTCACTCCTTCTTTAGCTTATTCCTCCTTTCATGATTTTTCCTACCCATCTCTTCATCCTCTTTTACTTATTCCACTTCTATCTCCTGCCACTTCTATTTCTCAACCCCCTTAGTTGGTTAGTGGGTACGAAGGATTTGATCAGCAGATTCCGAGAAGAAGAGGATGGAGCTCGACTGATTCTCTCACGAGACCACAAATTAATTGGCCATTAATTCCAGGGGACTAGACAACTACTAGTCAAGCATACCAGAATTACCTCCATTTTTCTCACCAATATTCACAATCTCTAGATCCTTCAGTGAGATTGACAGCTCATTTTGCTTGGTATCTAGTATATATGCATAGGCATTCCCATAACGATCAAAAGGCTATTCCAAAGCTTTGTATGAATGTCAATGTGAACATTGATTTCCAATAGTTGGATGTCCTATATTTTCATGCCCTATGTCTACCTAGCAAATACCTTGTTTTGCTAGAAAGGATGTGTTGCCTTCAGTTCTTTCAAAATCCTCCCAAGACATTTGTGGACGAATCCTTCTCCATGGATCGTTTTCGTAATCACCAAGCCTTCAAAAGTATCACCTTCATTGATGCCTTTGCAATGTATTTTGGATGATTCTTAATGATATATATATCTCTTTTTGGAGGTGTCATTCAGATGGTTGTGTTTGTGTGTGTATTGTAATAATTTGTATGTAATGAGTTCGTGCTGATTGAATAATTTGTTCGAGAGCTCTTTTCAACTATTGATAGTGGATGGAAAGCCTATGATGGAAAGCTAAAGAACCTCTTATATCCTTTACAAAATTTTTATGACTTTTTATTGATGATTAAATGTGTTAATGAATAACAAAGTTTTCCTTTAGAAGTATCCTTTTCTAGAGATATAGGTGATAATTTGGGGTCGTGGTTTGGCAAGATTATTGAAGATACTGAAGAAGATTAAATTGAGCTCTTTAGTGAACTTATATTCTTATTTTCCTTAGGTCGCGAGGACATTTCCTTTCTAAGTGTGGGGATATATTGAGAGTGGAAAAAGACAGACTCGTTTTTATTATTTTTGAGGTCTGAATGATTGATTTTTAATGGATTTAGAGTGATGTATACTTGTTAATGGAAGTGTTTGAGAGTGTTTTGGATGATATTGATTATGTTTTGGAAGCTCATGATGATTTTTAGTGGAGATATGAAGCTATGTGATGTTCTAATAGGTTTTGTTGAGGTTCTGATTGGTTCTGTATACCTTCTGTATAGCTTCTGTTTTGTTTGGATTTTCTTCTCTGTGAAGCATGGATTGATGATTGATGAAGATTGAAATATTTTGGAAGCTTATTGAATATTTTTTGATAGTTTGGAATGGTTTTAGTATGAGTTATGAGGATTTGATGTTCTTTGATGACCTTCTGTAACCCTCTGTAAACCTTCCGTAGAGCCTTTGTATCTGTTCAGTTCCTGTTCTGTAGATCTTCTGTAAGTGTTCTCTAGAATGTATATGTGTCTTTGGGAAAGTTTTCTAACTTTTGGAAAGGATGAATCTAAGTTCAAAAGAGCTAAAACAAATGGAAGAAGCAGCTGATGAAGACTGAAGAGAAGACTGAAGTGACAGTGACAGTAGTAAGCCATGAAGAGACACTATAGTGGCTCTGGTGCCTCTTCGCATCAGACATACCTCTTGGGAGGTGCATCCAAAAACTAAGAGGGATTATTGAGAGTCATTATTGAGTATTGTAGTGAGGAGATGATGTACTATTAGAGAGAGAGAGAGAGTCAATTCTATCAAAATAGTGTATTTGTATATGAGAGATTGAGAGAGAAAACTATGAAGACATTGAAGATGAATACTATGTGATTGATTTCCATTCAAAAATTGTGTATTCTTTTATGTTCCTTATTCTATTGATGGATTCTGTGAAGATGTTGAAGATTATGGTTGATTCTATTAAATTTGTGGGAGATATCTATTATGATGCTGCGTGAAGATTTGATGTTTTCTCTGTTTTGGTCATGAAAAGAATGAAATAAAAGCTTGTTGATGTTACAAGATAGATTTTCTTGCAGTAGAATCCCCTTTTCCTTGGTATTCCTCTTGGGGCTCCACATATATCATTTTAGGCTCATTCAAACATTGAGGGGAGTTGTGGACAAAAACGGTTGGTTGCAACTAGCAAAACAGTTGTCGCTCATGTCGTCTAAGAGGGCTATGCAAAAAGATGGTAAGAGGGCAGCACACATCATTAGCATAGCCATTGCATAACTATATATGCCAGCATTGAGATTAAAAAATAGTGGCGAGAGGGGGTATTCTTGTGGAATAGGGTCTTGCCTTAATAATACTCTAAGGAGCCTAAGGTAATTACAAGTTTTGAGGAAAGTGGGGTTCGAGGGAAAGAGTTGAATTCATTGAGGAAATGGTCAATAGAGGCATACAATTCATGCTCACGAAAGGTGAGTGCTTCCTTAGGCTTAGTGGTGTTGACGTTATAGATTTTTGGAAAGTCATATCAGACATGGACAGTTGGATTGAAGTCCACTCCTACCCTTCTAGGATATGGCATGTAAGTGGGGTTATTTCTCTTGAAGGGTAGGGTGTTGCAAAACAATATCCAAGAGTCCATATTGCCATCCCAGATTTTCCTTCTCCACCTTGGCTGGCACTCATAGCCCTTTACCGTTCCGGGCACCTCCATGATCTTGTTCTCCCAGTAGTCAAGAGCCTCTATTCCTAAGAAGGTAAGATTCTTCTCTGTTTCAACAATCCACATGTCTTCCAGCCTTCTTCCTACATTAATCACCTCTTCCACCACCTTGGTTGATAGAACTCTGCTCAATGTAGTGGGGAAAAATTAAAGGCGAAGGGTTCATGACCGTTCTCCTTCTGCTCCCATACTATGAGTTTTGCATTCTAATCTATTGGAAAACAATCTTCTCTTGAAGGGGGATGGGTGCTTTTGGGGCCACTACTGGTTGAGCTCTTAGCTCCTCCGTGCCTAGTGCAATATGTTCATTATTCTCCTTTTGATCTTTGCTTTCCTTTTTGTAGTGTTGTCTACCTCCTTCTATACTTCTAGTCGTGGAGAGAGAGGGTGTGGGACTAACTCCTCATCTTGCTACACCATTTCAAAGGTTGATCCTGCTTCTTCAATTAGCCTTTGCATCTCCTCTCCCCTATGCTCTTGTGGCTCTCCTTCCTTGGGCCCTAGAGAGTGAGAGCGGAGTTTTGAGCCCAGGATGTGCCTAAAATTTGCCAAAAAATCTGGGATTTAGGGGAAAAATATTCAACATCGAAGGTGGCAGCTCCAGCTAGGACGATTTTAAGCACCAAGTGAAAGATGACTTTTAAAAGGCACCCAAGCGACAGTTGTGGATTTTTGATAATTTTACAGACTGCCGTGTGGGTTGTCAGGAGATGCTAGTCAATGCGGGATATCAAGCCGGACGCCCAGGATTTTTCAGAGCTCGAATCGGATGCCGGACGAGGAAGGAGCCAACAAATGGTCAAGATGCAAAGAGGTGGACACTTGAGAGGTCAAAATTGGGCATGCCTTTTGGAGTTTGGACATTTTATGCCAAATGAAACTTCTCATGAAATCGTGGAGAGAGAGAGGATGAAGGAAGCGTGGACAGTTTGCGCTCGAAAAATGCGCCAAGATGTTGATGATGATGATTTGTTGCCTGCAAAAAACCTACCTAATTGATGTTAGCCCTGATCTTCTCCCTCTTGATGGATCTCATCACCTGTCTTTGCCCGTGAAATGACTGTGGGAATGAAAAAATCTAATTCTAGTCTTTCTCTCTCCTTCCTCTCTCTCCCCTAAGGGGCTGTTCTTGTGTGCAAGAGGAAAATGAAGAATGGTGAAGGAAAGCTTGTCCGATTGAGACCAGATTGCTTCCGGATCGATATAGACATGAAGATTGCTGATTGTGAAGATGCTGGACATGGAATGTGGGCTGACCCGCAGTCCCGCACCAAAACTGAGATCCCGAAACATGAAGCCTAAGCGGTAATTCAAATTTTTATGAAGAAAAAATGAGTTTTTATGCTATTTGATTGATGAAACATTGTTTGCATGGGCTGAATATTCATTATGATATTTTTTTCTATGAGTTTCAATAGCTTATAATCTGAAAATCAGAGAATCATAAGTGATATGGTTGAAATTAATGTTATAAAACCCGAAAAACATGCGTTTAAGGGGTAAAAATGGGGTTTTTGTAAAATAAATGAAAAATATGAGACATAACACCTACAAAAATCTAAAATTTTACTGTCAATGAACCTAAGGGCCACAGTCCACAATCAATCTTAATTTTTTGTCATTTTTTATTGAAGAAAATAGAGAATAAAAATACTAGAAAGTGGTGAAAAATGGGTTTTAAATGGGGAAAATTTAGAAAACGGTAAAAGAAAAATTCCAAAAAATTATATTTGTGTTTGTGCAATGTATAATGAAGGTAAAGCACGAGGTTGGCCTTGGTTTACCCTTGTTTCTATGTTTTCGTTCATGTTTATCGCTTTCTTTATAAGGAAAAACACATAAAATGACCTTTTCACCTATCAACAAATGCAAAACATTAAACGGTAGGGTGAGAGGGGAGGCTGAGCGTCAAAATATAAACTAAAATCTAGTTTATGTGTTGCATCATGCCTATAGGATGTTGTTTTAAAATAAAGAGGAAGGCAGCATGAGTGTAAGGCTCAGTGTCTTTTCTCATTACATAAACGCTAGCATGGAAATCATAAAAGGATTGGTTTCGCACGATGCACAATGCTGATTATCTTCTGTTTGTGTACTAAACCGTTCACATTATACACTATGCATAGTTCATGGTATCAATGGAAAAGCTCCTGGACTGCATAGTAATTGTTTTCTTAGGAATTTGACCCACGATTGAGAGCGTAAGGTTATCCCTTGCCGTAGGATAGAGGGTCAGTTTCCTAAGGGACTGTTAAGTAAGAACACATGGTATATCTCCTGGATTCAAAATGAAGAGTGGAGTTTGTTCATTTTTGTTATATGTTGAGCAGCGCATCAAGGGGCTAATCCCTGCGATGTAGGAGAGTTGCAGTGGGGCCGCGGTGTCTCTACCGAGCGGTTGCCTCCATGTATGTGATCGTGGTATTTATTGCCAATGTGTATGGGTTCTCCCTCTGAGGAGTTTATAGAAAGGGAAACGTTGGACTATAAAACTACAAAACAATAAACGCATAGATTAGGCTTTAGGGTAGTTTGTCCTTTAGCAGTAGATAGACGCTCTTGGCCCGCAAGGCCGTGAGGGTGTGTTTGTCTGTTATGAGTATGAGGTCCGGCTAGTGGCATAGCTAGTGCCGGCCCATTTCAGCTCCCATCAGTGGTGCGTCTGCCTGGAGCTGCCAATAAGTGGTGGTTCTCGAATCTAGGGTTTTTAGGGACCAAAAGAAAGTTGGTTTATATCCTTTGACAAGGACCGTCAAGCCGAAATACAAAAAGCAGAATGTGCTTAGAGGGCTAGACGGCGGTTGGAGATTGTAAGTCATTATTCTCCTCAAAGGAGTAGCCCGATATGCATAAGAGGTAGTGGTCTTAGTAACCCAACTGCTGCACATAGTCCTTTAGGTGCAGGAGGAAGCACAAGTTCTTCCTCTCTTCCACCAAGTCAACCCACTTCAAGTGGGGGGATGATCCCGTCAGTTCAAACTTCTATTGTCAATCCGATTGTCACCATGGCACAACCCATTGCAATTTCTGCAGGGACGCCGGATTTGCCAGCTTTAGGAGTTCCTCTGCCCATTTTCAATGGGTTAGCTAAAGAAGATGTGGAGTTTCACATTTGTGAATTCTAAAGACTAATGTTTAATTATCGCATCCAAGATGAGGGACATCTTATGATGTTGTTTAACATGATATTAAAAGGAAGGGCTACGGTATGGTATCATAGCATAGAGTCTGGAACCATAACCACAATCGATCAATTTTATGCAGCTTTCCGAGGGGAGTATGCCCCTGAAAGAGGTGGCCAATACTGGTTGCGTGTGTTGAATGTAACGCGCCAAGACCCCCATGAGAATGTGAAAGCCTATGCCAAGAAGCTTAAGGAAGTGTTCCGTAAGTTACAAACTTACATTCCTATTCCACCGGCTACCCAATTGCAATACTTCTTGCATGGATTGGATTTCAATATTCAGGTTCAATTGAGCAGTGTGGCTTTGGCTGATATAGACACCGCCATTGCGCGGGCAGAAGGAGTAGAAGCACAATTACAAACGGCCTACTCCTCGAGAATAAATCTTAATGTGGGTCTAGTATTTGGAGGCAATTTACCATTGATGAATGGAAGTCAAGGGATGCCTATGACTAACCCTAATGGGAGAGGAAGCATGGTTCAAAATGTACCTTTGCTGCCAGCTCCTCCCAGTGTGACTATGCCTATGGCTAGTCAATTGGCTCCACCAAATGTTGGAGGCCAAGTTTCGAACCCTAATATTGTTCTTGTGGGTCAACAACCAATGCCCAATCAAATTGTTAGACCAATGGAATGACGGATAGATGATCGAGGATATGAGTTGAGTGCATCTAATGTCCTTGGCGAAGTTAATGATATGATGAAGCACTACATTGACATGATTTTTGAACAATATCGGCAAATAGTTGTTGACGCCAATTTCCTGAAGAAGCAATAGAATCTGATAGGGAGTCAACGTCCTGAAGAGGGTGGACCCTCAAGATTTAGCTGTAAGTGGTGTGGAGGACAACATTTCCCTAGAAACTGTCCAAATGTTAAACGTGATATTTGTGGGAAGTCGAGCCACTTAGCCGCTACCTGTTGGAGTAAGATTAGTTCTCTCCAACAAGGGAGTAAACAGCCAGGTCCAGTTAATCATAGAGCGCAAGGTAATAACCTGCAGCAAAATGATGGACCAAGACAAATATTGAAAAGGGGAAAGACCACTATAGAAGAGTTGCCACAAGGCAATGGAGTCAACCTTATCGAGGCTGTACGAGTCAATGACGCTGAAACCTCTAACCTATGAGCCGCGATAAGAGGCCAAAAGGCTAAAGAGGGTGACAAAGATAGTGCAAAATCGATCGAGGGAAACCCTAAGCAAGGGGATAAGGGGACACAAGTCTTAAATCCTAGCGTGGAAGGTGGACCTCTAAGGCCTATTGACAAAAAAATCGATCCTAAGAAGGATGAGGAAGTGCCAAGAAAGAAGGCAAGAGCTAAAAAAGAAGCACCAAAGCCGGTCCCCAGACCAAAAGAAAGGATGGTTTGGTGAGAAAAGAGAGCTTTAGCTACCTATCATGATTTTGATTTAGCATGTTCTCTTTGTGAAGTTAAACTAGATGTAAACCTCTTACAGTTGATTAAATTATCTCCAGGAGTATGCAAGGAATTCAAGAAGATCTTGCGTATTGGGTATATTGTAAAACCTTTGGGCATAGCACGAGTAGGGGAAGATTGGTTTGATCATGCTGAAAATAATTGCCCTAGGGTTCGAGCATTCGTGGATGGAATATTAGTAGAACATGCTACTGTAGACACTGGGTCCTCCGTCAATATCATGCGTTCAGAGTTGATGGAGAGGTTGGGTCTAGGCATCCAAAAATATAGCTCCACCCTTCTTAGAATGGATGATGATAGTCTAAGGCAACCAGAAGGTTGCATTACTAAAGTTTATGTTATAGTTGCAAGTGTAGAATGCTTCTTGGACTTTAGGGTGATAAGATTTTCAGGATGTCCTAGCTATCCAGTTTTGCTAGGTAGGCCTTGGATCTTACGAATAGATTGTCAAGTCGATATACCCGCCGGTCGAGTGGTTCTAGGTAGAGGTGCTAATCGAGTAATAGTCAATGCTTACCCTGAGTCTCCTCAGAGTGAGAGAGCTCCTTTGTCCTCTATTGAATTAGAAACAACAGATGATCCATCTGGTAGTGAGACATCTTCCAGTGATGAATCTAAAGAAGGGTCCACTACAAAGTGTTAGAAATCAAGCTCACTGTTAGTGTGTCTTCATCTATGACCGACATCTATGATAGCTAGTGTGTACAGCTGTCTACATGTGACTACATTAAATAAGTCGGGTTAGTAGTCATACTAGAGTTAGTCAGTCTAGTCTACATTTACACTAGGTCACTTTATCTTGTAGTGTGTGTGTGCTTTTCAGTTTAGTGTGTGGAAATGAAGGAATGAGCTTGAGAGCCTGAAGGCTCATGGATATGGAGTCTTTCCCTTTCTCTCTCTACTCTTTGAACATGGTATCAGAGCTTCATCCATGAGGCTGTGGGAGAATGGGCATGACAACTTGCAGTGCAAAGGAGATGGAAGTAAGAAATGAGGAAGAAGCTGGACACTTGCAAATGAAGCCATAGTCAAAGGAAGGAATCAGCGTGGACTGTCTTTTGAAAATAGTGGACTACCCTCCTGAAAATCAGCAACCTGTGTCTGAAAATCGTGGACTGCCTCCTGAAAAACAGCAACCTGTATCTGAAAATCTGTGCATGCTGATCTGAATGGACAGCAACCTGTATCTGAAAATATGTGCCTGCTGATCTGAGTGGACAGCAACCTGTCAATCTTCAGTGGGGCACCTGGACAAGGTTCATAGAGCATGTATGCTCACTATTGAAGGTAATTGAAGTGTGCAAGGAGTAAATGCTTGTGTGGGAGCTCTGTTATGAGCTCGAGTGACAGACACAGACCTGTAATCATTTCTGAACTGCTATAAACATGAATGGACAACATGCATTCAGTCATTACTGACACACAGAAGCCTTGTACTACACTCAAAAAGCATCTTTGAAGCACAAGAATGTGTCAAAGCATGTATACATTGGATCAAATGTCTTGGAGCTGAGATCTCTTGCTCAGAATTCTTAGATCTGAAAATCAATGACAGGATGAAAACTGTCATACACAGTCAATGACAGAATACTCAGATCTGAAAATCAATGACAGGCTGAAAACTGTCATACACAGTCAATGACAAGTACTGTGCATTACTGAAGCAATACAGGTCATCTTGGGGGTTCCATCATCTATGTGAACTGGCCTATACATACTGAATGCATGGAGAATTGAAGCAAGCAATGAGCATAATTGAAAACTGAATTTTGAAGCTGAAATAAATGCAGTTACACTGTCCTGGTTAATTACAAACAGCTCATGAGGTTTATGCCATTGGTCAATGAAGACAGGTTGTCTATGCCTACTCAGATGCTCATGTATTGAACGTGCCACTACAAAGTAAATGTATGACATGGTCAAAAGACATTTTGGAGCTGCTTAGAGCTTGGTATGCTGAATTCTGGTTGACTGCAACCTGAAACTGAATTTGTTGACACACTCAGTTTTGGACTTGAAATTGCTGCTGGTTACTCACAGTTTACAGTTTTCAGACTGCGTGTATGTACCCTGGCAGTGAGGTTACATAAGCTTAAGCTGAAGCAAACACATAGCTTATGTATTGACAGTTATATCTACAGTTGAGATCACTTGTTTGAGGGTTGTTTTGGGGTGTCAGTGGGCTGAAATACCCTGGTTTTTTTCTGCAATTTAGTGCAGAAAACTATCATAAACTGTTACGGACTGAACTTAGTCAGTCATACTTATTGGACTGCAGGGAGTTAGGCACTTGATAGACAGTCTATTGCATCATGGCTAATGCACATGGGACTGACAATATCACTCAGATAGTTGGAGAGAAGTTGGATAATAAGAACTTTACATTATGGAAATTCAGAATGAAAAACTTTCTGGTTGGCAGAGGTTATTGGGATTTATGTACAGGAGATGAAGTTGCTCCTGAGTTGCCTGCACACAATCCAACAAATGAATAGAAAAGAGCCTACAGGCTATGGAATGAAAGAGCATGCAAGGTGCTGCATTGGTTTTCCTTATGTATATCTGATGATATGGTAATTCAAATCACTGGATGTGAGACTCCGAAGGATGCTTGGGACATACTGATGAAAAATTATGGAACCATGACACATGCAAGAAAGTTCCAGTTGAAACAACAGTTCAACAACATGTCTAGGAATGGCAAAAGCATCCAGACGTATACCACGGAGATTAAGACCATAACTGATCAACTTGCTACTATTGGCTCAAGTGTATCAGAAGATGATATGATTGCTGTTGCTTTGAATGGCTTAGGCAAAGAGTACAAAGCTTTTGATACTTCCATTTCTGTCAGAGAAGAGTCCCCTAGCTGGGAAGAGCTAGTTGCTTTGTTGCTGCATGAGGAACTCAAACTTGGTTTGAATACAGGTTCTAGTGCATCTCAGAGTAGAGATACTATGTTGTACTCTAGCCAGTGTGGCAGAGGATCTAGAGGTCGTGGTTCGTTTCGAGGTCGTGGTGACACTCGTAATACTTATGGACAACAGCAGCAGCGGCAGAGTAATTGGCATGGTGCCAATACACAGGGCCAGCGAGGAGCTGGTGGTTTTAGAGGTAGGGGGAGATCACCTCGAGGAAGAGGAGGTGGATCTGGATCTTGGCAGTCTACTAATCAGTCCAACAAGGACAAGGACTATCATTATTGTGGTAAGTATGGGCACATAGCGAAGGAATGTTACAAAAAGCAGAATGACATGAAGACAAAAGGGAAACAACATGGGCATTATGCATCCTCTAGTGGTGGTCAAGATGATCAGGTTGATAGACTCTTTGCCATGCAGCATGTGTCCAAGGCTGCGTCAAGGCAGAACAGAGATGACAGGTGGTACATTGACTCTGGTGTGTCAAACCACATGACCCCGCATGGAGAGTGGTTTGATGAGATGGTTGCAGGTACACATGGTCATGTATGTACTGGGGATGATACCCAACATGACATAAAGCATAAAGGGATTGTTCCATTGATGATGCCTGATGGCAAGAAGAAAGGCATGCATGATGTCTTACATATACCGACCATAACAAAGAATTTGTTGTCTGTGGGTCAAATGGCAGAATAGAATCTGCAAGTGAGGTTTAACAAGGATGGATGTTTCATTGAGGAGTATGGAAATGGCTGCAAGCTAATTGCCAAGGGCAGAAGGGATGGCAGAATGTTTACTTTGGAAGCGACCATTCCTGAACTTAAAGCAGCTATGTTTGCTCATGATGAGAGTGCCATCAGAGATGTAGAGATTTGGCACAAGCGGATTGGACATGTCAATGTACAAAAGCTGAAATCTATGCAGCAGAAAGAAGTAGTACTTGGATTACCTAAATTCAAGTATAATGATTTTGGTCATGTATGCCCTGCATGTCAGTTTGGGAAGCAGGCACGGTTTCCTTTCATGAGACATGTAAAAAACAGCACTAGGCCTTTACAGTTGGTACACTCTGATGTCTGGGGTCCTTCACATAATGCTTCCTTTGGCGGTGCACGATATTATGTCTCATTTATTGATAATTTCAGCAGGTACACTTGGCTTTATATCTTGAAACATAAGGATGATGTGTTTGATGCATTCAAAGACTTCAAGAAACATGCTGAAAATGAATTGGGCTGTTACATATCATGTTTGAGATCAGATGGAGGAGGTGAATATGTCTCAAACTACTTTGACAGGTATCTTGCTAAACATGGGATCAGAAGATAGCTCACATGCAGTTATACACCGCAGAAAAACGGTGTTGTAGAGAGGAAAAACAGGGTTTTGATGGAGTCAGCTAGAGCTATGCTGAATGAAAAATGTCTGCCAAATGGTTATTGGGCTGAACAGTGGTGACTGCTGTATATGTGCTGAATCGAACCCCTACAGCAGGGATTCATGATGTCACTCCGTATGAACGGCTGTATGGTCATAAACTTGATATTTCACACTTGAAGGTATTTGGCAGCATTGCATATGTGCATATACCGGATGAGAAGAGGAAGAAATTGGATCCTAAGGCAGTGAAAAGTGTGTTTATTGGATATGCACAGGAACGGAAAGCTTATAAGTGTTATGTACCTTCTACGCATGAGACACTCATAAGCAGAGATGTGGTATTTGATGAGTTAGCATCTTGGTATGGGAATCTTGTTGCAGTGCCTACTGATGGCTCACCCAGTATGAGTCATGCTGAAAATATTCCTGCAGAGAGTACTTCCATGACTGGTCAGACAGGTGATGTATCATCTACAGTGAGTCCTTGGACAGGACGATTACAGAGTCGCACTACTGCATCCTCTGACACAGATATGTCAGTGAGGGGGAGAATAGATAAGGGAAAATAAAAGGTTTTTGAAGACGTAACAGGTCCACTCACTGCAGGTTATGATTCATCTAGCAGTGACAGCTTAGATAGTGAATTGGGGATTCCATCTGTTATGACGCCAAGTGCTAGACAGAGCCGTTATGTGCCGCCTCATGAGAGGCAAGCTCACAGTGAGCCACAGCTCAGGATATTAGAGAGGGTCAGACGACCTATTGATAGGTATACTTACACTGGATATTCAGCCCGTCATTATGCTTATATGACGAAAGTAACAGGTTTTAGAGAACCAAGTAAGTTTGATGAGGCAGTTTCAGATGAGAATTGGCGTGCTGCTATGGATGAGGAATATTCAGCTTTGGCTGAAAATTGTACATGGGATTTGGTACAGTTGCCTGAGGGCAAAACACCTATTGGATGCAAGTGGGTGTATAAGGTAAAATGTAAATCAGATGGATCATTGGAAAGATATAAGGCCAGGCTGGTTGCAAAAGGGTATGCGCAGCAGTATGGTCTTGATTATGAGGAGACTTTCAGCCCTGTAGCAAAGATGGCTACAGTTAGAACTGTGATTGCTTTGGCAGCAACTAGAGGTTGGAAACTATGGCAGATGGATGTAAAGAATGCATTTCTCAATGGAGAATTACAGGAAGAGGTTTACATGGAATAGCCTGAAGGCTATGTACATCCAGAATTTCCAGCACATGTATGTCGGCTGAAAAAGGCATTATATGGGTTGAAACAGGCACCTAGAGCGTGGAATGCTCGCATCAGCAGTTATTTACAGCACCATGGTTTCCGATTGGGAGATGCTGATCATAGTCTGTTTGCGAAGAAGATAGATAGTGGCTATGTTTTTCTAGTTGTCTATGTTGATAACTTAATCATTACAGGAGATGACGAAAATGGGATTGCAGAAATAAAGACATGTTTACAGGCTGAGTTTAAGGTCAAGGATCTTGGAGAGCTGAAATATTTTCTGGGGATTGAGGTTGTCTCTACACCTCGAGACATATGGCTGCTACAGAAGCAGTATGCTCATGACATGTTACAGAAATATGGTATGGCTGATTGCAAGCCTATGGATACGCCTTTGGAGCAGAATGTCAAGCTGCAGATTGATGTTGGGACAGAGATTGAGAATGTTACTATGTACAGACAGATGGTAGGCAGCTTGATTCTATCTCACGATCACTAGACCTGACTTGAGTTATGCTGTGGGGCTGATCAGTCAGTTCATGCAGAAGCCTCGCAAACCACACTTGGATGCAATCAGAATAATTCTGAGATATGTAAAGGGTACCACAGATCATGGGCTGTTTTATGCATATGGGAAAACCCTTGACTTGATGGGGTACATTGATGCTGACTGGGCTGGTTGCACATATGACAGGAGGTCAACCAGTGGCTATGCATTTGGATTGGGTAGTAGGATGATCAGTTTGGCAGAGTAAGAAACAGCCTACAGTTGCATTGTCTAGTACGGAAGCAGAGTATCGTGGTGCAGCCTTAGCGGCCTGTGAAGCTAAGTGGTTACAGAAGTTACTGAATGACTTGGGAGTACACTTGGACAGCAAAGTCAAGCTGTACTGTGACAATTTGAGCAGTGTTATGTTAGCAAGAAATCCTGTTTATCATGCAAGATCAAAACACATTGAGGTTCACTACCATTTCATCAGGGAAATGGTTTTAGCAGATCAGATTGACTTGGAGCATGTGAAGACTGAAGACCAGGTAGCAGACATCTTTACCAAATCACTTGGTAAAGATAAGTTCATTCACTTTAGACAGCTACTTGGAGTGATGCAAATGATTTGAGTTTTGTTTTTGAGCTTGAGGGGGAGTGTTAGAAATCAAGCTCACCATCAGTGTGTCTTCATCTATGACCGACATCTATGATAGCTAGTGTGTACAGCTGTCTACATGTGACTACATTAAATAAGTCGGGTTAGTAGTCAGTCAGTGACCTGACTAGAGTTAGTCAGTCTAGTCTACATTTACACTAGGTCACTTTATCTTGTAGTGTGTGTGTGCTTTTCAGTTTAGTGTGTGGAAATGAAGGAATGAGCTTGAGATCCTGAAGGCTCATGGATATGGAGTCTTTCCCTTTCTCTCTCTCTACTCTTTGAACACAAAGGATATTTATCAGATAACTCTAAATGAGCCGATAGAGCCGCAAGATAGGATAAGAGACGCGGATGTGATTGAGTTGGACCTTGGCACGCCGAATGATTCGCGACCAATTAAACTAGGTTCCATGCTCAGTTCAGCACAGAAAGGGAGGACTATGTGTCCTTGATTCAAGAATTCCGCGATATCTTTGCTTGGAGTTATGACGAGCTGAGACGTATTCCTCCCAGCCTGGCTGTTCATACTATTCCTGTAAAAGAAGGCAGTCGCCCTGTGCGTCAAAAAGTAAGGCGTATGCCTTTTGAATTGAGGGATAGGCTATTTGAGGGGTTGCAGAAGTTAAGGAAAGCTGGGTTAATCTTCCCTATACATGATAACACCTAAAAACATGTTACATATTGCACAAATTTTCAACAACATTGTATACATCTGATATACTACTACCATCTTTTTACATTAATTTAATGCAGATGCGGTGTTGGTAGTTGTTGTCTTTGGAGGCTGTGTCCTTGCAGTCTAGCCAGGAGATGTTGGTACAAGGAAGTTCTTGTACGAGAGGAAGGTGGAGTTTTAGACAAAATCTGATAGGTTTACTTAGTAAATCTCAGCTATGACTGATTAAAATTTTCCCGTAGGGATTATTATCACTTAGAGGAGATAAGACCTTGTTATAAATTAGGAGTTTTTGGGGGAATTTTAGACTTGGCAAGGTCTTGGCAGATTGATAGGAGATCTTAGTATTAATTTAAGGGATTTCACTAGTTATGCTACCTCCTACCTCCTAAGGATTAAATTCCTTGTGAAGAACATACATAGCATCATGATTGTGATTATTGTCTATTTATTGAGACTGAAAAAAGTCATTTTAGCAAGAAGGTTGCTGGAACTTGACACTGTTTGGGTTTGGATCCACAATGGTTTTCAACATATGCAATAGAATTGGGAACAATGGAGTTCAATATCACAATCGGAGTATTTGTTGGCTTTGACATTCTATTGTCCAGCATAACACTAACTCCATCAGATGTTATTGCTACAACTGAAGAGAGAACAGTAATTGCGAGGCTACATAGAGATCTTGTGTTCTATACACAATTTCCAGTTTTCCAAGTGTGTACCTATCAAAACCAGTTAATTACATGAGACAACTTTTGAATGAATCAGAATGGCTTTTGATTGATAAGCTAGAATATTCCTTCAATGGGCAATTGCTGATCACATTGGAACATTATACTATGCATTTTGTGATAAGTTAAATCGATGTACACAAGCCTTCAACAACTGTTTAAGATTTCAAATTCAAGACTATATAGAGAAGGATTATGAAAGAGTGTTAAAGGGACTAAAATCTCGTTATGCAATGACACAATATGGTGTAGAGTTTGGTTTCAAGGATGAAGGTGCTTTTACACGTTTACTTCTACCTTTGAAAGATGTCACAAAATCCGTTATCACATTGGAGCTCAATGCAGATGATGTCAAATTTATTATAAATAGGAGTCCAAGGAAAATCATATCAGTGGTCTTGTCAAAATTTGAAGCACTCTCCCGAGATGGAAATGTAAAGGTGGTGGTGTCTAACGTTGGGGAGCTTGTAGCTGCTTTTTATCTAGGTATGAATTGTTCAATTGGAATAAGGGCTTCTCCGGAGTTGATACTTAGCTTACAACCTAACAAACCAAAAACTTATGAGTTTGCTTTAACCACCACAAGTGAAAAAGCTAGTTCAATAGAATGTGTAGCTAGGTTAAAGGACTCAGGGGGTGAAGTTTTGGACAAGGTATCAACAATGGTCATGGTTACAGCAACAACATACATCAATGTATCAAAGGTTGCAAATAAAGACATAGATCCAACAGAGAGTACAAGCTTTATATCAAGTATATTTTCATCAATAACAAGCTTTCTTACAAGTGCTTTCAATGATGTTGCAAGATTGGGGGAGCATCATTATTTCTTTGGGAAATTTAGTGAGAGGAGGGTTCCATACTATGGTATGGTCGTACATGTGTGGCCAACAAGTTTGTGTAAATTCGAAAGATCGGAGGTGCAAGGAGTTGTATTATTCTTGAAAAGTGGTGAAAGGCTTCTTGGAGGTGTCATTTGCAACCATGTGCAAAAAAGAAATTTTTGATTTAGTCTTTAAAAAGAAAAAAACCTAACCCAACGTGAGTATGGAGAAAACCTATATAAGACTATGAGAAGGTAGAGTTAAAGACCTTCCCCATTGAGTGCAATTTATGGAGAAGTGAGAGGAGGAAAAAGAAAAAAAAGATATTATGTGTGAGAGGACGGTTGTAAAAAAACCGTCGTTGGTCCGTTGCCCAGGCCTCTTAGGAAGAAGGATGATTTCACTTCCTTCTCTCAAGTTGCATTCCAGCGTGTGAGATCCAATCCATGCGAGGACAGACGTTTTCTGCTCGATCAGCAACAACAGGAGCATTAATAGGTGCGCGGCAATAACGAGCTTGTGTCTTGGTGGTCGGCTCATCATCATTAGTCCCTGATCGAGAAGAAGAAGAATGGAGTGCGCTTGTCTGGAGGAGGAGGAGGAACTAGGGCTTCTTGTTCTTCTTCTTCTTCTTCGGAGTCCAGCAGAGCAGGGGCAAGAAGGCCTTCAGATCACATCAGGCACTGGGAGGACACAGAGCAAGGCACAAGAAAGTGAAAGGATGCTTCGCTTGCACCAACACCCCAGCAGGAAATGAAGAGGACAACATTAACACGTAGACTAATAGTATAGTTCTGCAAGCTAATCAAGTAGAGATGATGATGGTGATGCGGAAAGTTGATCAAGGCTTGCAAGAGCAGCAGCGGCTGGAGCGAAATGTTTGTGAAGCCTCTCAAGTGGATTTATCCTCCTGTGCCATGTTGTGTCTGCAGAGGGGAAGGTAGCATCGCCTGTGGGAGCTGTGGCGGGAAGGGCATCCTGGGCAAAGGAGGTTACCATACCAACAATCGAGTCGATCTTCCTCGCATAATTGGGTCAAAATGGACTGCAATGGAGAGGACCTTTTGTTGATGCCATTTTGAGGTCATTTCCAAGCAGAAGGAAGGAAAAGATTGGTTCTTGCAAATGGTTGCCACTTGTGATGAGAATACAAAATTTTGGGTCAATGCTCGTAATCGTAAGGATAGGGGTGGTGGAGATGGCCACTGCCGCCCATGCCTCCAACTATGTTAGCACTCCTGCATCATCATGCTCTCATCCACGCAAGGACTACACGAAGTGGAAACCAAAAAGATCAGATAATGTTTTAGCTTTATGAAAATATTAAAATCCTAAGGTTCAGTTTCATTTCCAAAAAAGCTAGTTCATATGCAACACATCAAAGAAAATCAAGCATCCAATGTTCTATTTCCATCTTTTCTCCAAATAAGCAAAGCATTGAGAATCCTACAAGTGGGAGAACTTTAAAGTCAGATCTAATGAGCGGGAGCACTTAAAGAATGATTCTTTGTGGGTTTTCACCTTCTTGGTAATAGAAGTGGTGGAATTTATGTGTTCCTTCTTCATGGAGATGGTGTTCATTCCAACAACAAAGTTGCATGGAGACTAGAAAGGATGAGCTTGCGATGTACAATGCTTGGATAGTGGCTAGACGGAAAGAGGACACGGCTTCCAAAGAGGGGACGACAACCCGTGGATTTTACAAGTATGCGCTTAAACCATTTAACAAAAATAGAAGTTATAGCATGGGTAAATCTTCAGTTTATTATTTTTAGAAAATGCTTTGAAATGTATTTTCCTATGCTGAATGGTTATTTGTATTTATGTGGACCTGTTTCTATTTTTTGAAAATAGAAAATAGTTGAAAATGCTTGAAAAAGGTTTAGAAAGGTTACAAATGCATTTTTATAGAATTGCTGATTGAAAAATTATAAGTTATGATATTTTTTCCATAATAAAAATTCAAAAATAGTTGTTTTTAAGAGAAAAGTAACAGTTTCTATATAAAAATGGATTTTCCATTATTTGATGGTATGAGGGGAAGCTTCAGTATCTAAGTTGAAATTCTATATTTTATTTTTCTATAAATATTATTTGAGCAATCAAAAGAGTTAAGAATGGAAGGCCACTAGGACTAATTGATAAATTAGAGTGAAATATGGGGATTGAAAATAAACTATGTATGTGTTTATGTTAGAGTGCAGAGAGTACCTGTTTTTATCCTGATTGGTATTTAGTAAAGAAGAAAAAAGAAAGGACATTATTCTTGCAAAACAAATTAATTATCTAAACATTAAAAGCAACGACGAAATTGCAATACGGAGAGGGGAAACGTTATAAGGAATTAAAAATATGGGTTTATGGTACGTTAGAATTTTTTTTTTGAATGTTTGCTATCACTTAAATAAATAAAAAGAATTAATTTTAATCAGTTGGAGAAGAGAAATATAAAAAGGAATTTAAATAGGGATATTCAAATAGATCCAAGGGATCTATACCTTGAAACAATTTTCTTAAAGTTAAACATCAAAACTTTCTGGATAAACCGCCACTAGTATGGCAGGAAAAATTTATGAGGAGCCACTCCTGAAAGATGGAGGGAATATGTAGTTATCCTAGGTTTAGCGTTTTAGTGCCCAATATAAAGACCTAACTTTAAAAGTTTAAAAGCAACGAAGTGTGAGATTAAGTATGTTTACTAGAGTTTAGATATCTATAGTTGGACTACTACAAACAAACGTCGTAAATATTATGGAAGGTTAAACTAAATTAGTATAATTAGTAGCAAAAATCACCTGTTTAGTGCAACAACTTTTAGGAGTTGGCTTGCCAACCTAGTTAAAAGTGGCTTGGTCTTTGGCCAGTCATTTTTTGGTGCGTCTGTCGGGAGCTAAGTGCACTCGAACGAGTGATCAATTTTCCTAGGGTATTTAAATCCTAGGTATTTTTCATGAGTGAATACGCGGTCTCTTTTTTAAGGGACTATTTTCCTAAATTTCCCCAAGAGTGTAAAAGAAGAGTGCTAGATTGGGCGAGAGACTCAGAATTAGTAGAGGGAGGCAAATATTTTGGCCCTAAATTAACTGTGGACGTAGAGCAATTATCTTCTTGGAGTTGGGGTTATAACGATTGTGCGCCAACCATAGTTCTACTAGCAACACACTTTGGGCTAAAAGACGCAGTAGAGATAAATACAATTAGTGTATCATACCACTTTGATTGGTATTATTGCAGCTCTTACCGAACCTTTAGAAGAGTGGTCTGGGATGATGTGCTACCCTAGATACGTGTATCCAGAGGTCTAAAAATTACTTTTGACACAAAAGACGTTAGAGAGGTTGTTGAAATCTTAGGCTTAATCTCCGAACAAGAAGAGAGGTTGCCATATGGGGAAATAGACCCAGAGTTGCCAACTATTTTGAACCTTCTAAGCGCGCATACAAGCCAAAACCTAATTTTATAGCTTCAAATAAAACAAGCATAACTTTGGAGTATGACAGTAAGAGCTAGTTTAGTAATCGTGGATGAATTCAGAAGAGAGACGGAGGCAACAAAACGAAGCTAGAGATCAGCGAGCTAGAGAACGAGTGGCGCGACAGGAGGCTTGGTTATTAGAAAGGCTTGAGAGGGTCAACGCATTACTGAACTTGGGAATAGACGTTGTGTCTAACTCAAACGTAGAATCCTTAGAGCCTAACATATCATTTGATCGAACACCATCAAAGGAAAGTGAAGCAGCTTCATACCAGTGGGATCGAGTGGTTTCAAGCATTGATAGTCCTACTGAGGTAAAGAGTATGCAAAGTGAGAGCATGGAGAGTGAAGCTAATGCCACTATAGGGAGTAACGAATCTATATTTAGTTCGAATTTAGAATCTACTTTTGGGTTAAACTACTTATTTAAAGCACCAAAAGAACCCTGGTGGACAGATCGAGTGACAGATTTGGGATTACGTTCTTTGTTTCGTATTCCCCATCAAAGAGAGCAAAATCAAGAGCCGTATATGACTTTGGATTAAGATCCTTATTCAGAGAATCCAAGGAACCCATGTGGTCTGACTTTACTTCAGATTTTGGACTAGGAACACTATTTAAGGAAACAATGGCTCGAAACCCAGTCAAATTAGGTGACTTTACGCAAATTGGGGGATTGTGGGATGAAGATCCCGATGCCCATTCTCAATGATTTGAGGTTACTTATGTCGCCAATGAGATAATAGACGACGACCAAAAGCTTCATATCTTCCCTACAACATTAAAAGATGAGGCAATGAGGTGGTACAGAAACCTGGATGCTCAACATAAAGGAACCTATGCTGCCTTATCAAGAGCTTTTCTCAAAAAATTTAGGCGACAAGGTTTTCAAGATAGATTGGCTCTCCAATTAGATTATTTGTCCCAAGGAGCAACTGAAAGCGTTGAACATTACATTGAGTGTATGGAAACGATTATTCGAAAGATGCATCCCGCTCCTGATGATCCCACGCAAAAACGTAAGTTTATTGATGGGCTTAATCCTGAAGTTCATCAGCATGTTAGTTTACAACGACCAGCTACGCTAGCAGATGCTAAAACACATACTAGATGGTGGGAAGAAGTGCAGCTTAGTCAACAACGACGGAGGGATCTATTCAAGGAACCTCGGATGGAATACCCTGCCAGCACTTCAGGTGGGTTATCTAAGAACGTGTCTTATGTGACCGTTCCTTTAAATCCATTGGTAACTACAAATTCAAATGTGTCAAGTATACCTTTAAATCCGTACACTTCGATTCCAGCCTATATGATGCAGACATGAATGCCTTCTATGCCTCAACCTCAATCTCCACTTGATGAAGAAAAAGTAGCAAATATTATTGTGAAATCCCTAGGAAAATTGAAGGAGGAAATTATGAGTGCAGTACAAGCACCTTTGAGGGAAATTTATTCGGTAACAACACAAGTTCCTAATGCACAACAATCGTCGGGAAATTCAACTTCAAACCCACCTAGATCAAATATATGGTGTGGTAAGTGTCATGGTTATGGCCATGTGGCTACAAAGTGCCCGACACCTTCAAGATTAATACCTGATCATCCACCGTTCTATACTTTTTGCCTTAAGATAGGGCATTTGGATACCAATTGCTTGCATAAGATAGGGCAAGAGCAACAACAAGCTCGTTCAATACAAACGAATTATAATTATATGGATCATAATAATACAACTTATGAGATTGGACCACCCAATCAACCTTTTAGGCCACGAGGATTGCCAACTCAGGGTAGACCTCCAGTACCCCAAAACAATTATAATAGTGATACCAATCGAGGGAGAAATTATCCTTTTAGAAGAAACAATGGAAATTGTCGTAATCCAATGGGGTAGGGTGGACACCAGCGGCCTAGAGGACTAGTAATTTGTTATCGATGCTAACAAGAAGGTCACATAGCTACATATTGTCCAAATGCACGTAAAAATCAAGACTATACTCCTCTTTGCAGGAAGTGCAGTGGTGAAGGACATTATGAGGAGAATTGTCTAAGAGAGAGGATAACAAAATTACTGACAAAGGTAAACAAGTCTTTAATGAACCTTCAACGTCTGTTGCAAATTTAGTTGAAGTAGAAACAATAAGGAAAGATACTGGAGTTAAGTCAAAATTTATACCTCGTAAAGTGACCTTTAAGGCTGACCCTATGATTGGTGTCATTACTAGGGCACAAAACCAACAACAAAAGGATCAAGGTTTAGCGGAAGAGAGTCCACAATTAAACGGAGCAGTGAAGGATATATCTAAGGACATAGATCCTAATGTGGAACTACCTGAATCGGATTCTCCACAGCATTCCTCTGACCACCCATTATTACCTGTGCCCTTAGCAAATCCTAAGATTCAAGTGGGAGTAGCTCCTTTTCCTGAAAGATTGATTCCTCCTAAGGAAGGAAGTAAAGAGCGGAAGTAGGAAATAAGACCTATGATCTTTGGGCTGCATTAGAAGAAATATCACTGACCATTAACCTTCGGCAATTGCTAGAAATAGTGCATGTTTGTTAGAAGCAACTTTATCATAAATTAGTTCGGCGTCGAAGGAAGAGGATTGAGATTAATGCTTCCAAAGTAAGTGAAAATTCTTCTAAAGAAAAATGACTAAGGACGTAAAAATAGTAGATTTGTTTGTGGATCCAGGAGCTCCAGTCATCGATACTACTATTAATGGCCACTTGTTGAATAAAGTGCAGTTGGATGGTGGCTTAGCAGTTAATTTTATGACAAAAAAGGCAATGTAAGAATTAGGGTTGAAGGATCTAGAACCTACTCATATTGTTTTACGCGTGGCTGATCAGAGAAAAGTAACTCCTTTGGGGTTACTTAGAAATGTAAAATCAGTGGTGGCTGGATTAGAAATTTATGTAAACTATTTGGTAGTGCGTTCACATACCAATATCTGGTTATCAAGTGGAGAACTATACTGCTCTAAACAACTAAGCAGTGGAAGCATTACGATAGACTAGTTGATCAAAATTGTGACATGAACATATGACAATTCTTTTGTCTGAGGGAAATTTTTATTATTTATTTATCTAACTCTTTAACATTGTAGTGTATGTTTCATGTGTAGATTTGACTATGATTTTGAGTTATATACTGCTGCATGCTTCTATTGATGATTCTCGGAGTTGCAATATCCATGTACAAATCAGGTTGTTTCATACCTATACTCTTTATCTATATTCATTCATTTGAAAGGCAAAGTACAACAATAGAAATTGATCGAGCTAACTCAGAGATTTAAATCGCCTAAGTAATTACAGAAGAAATATAAGTAAATATTTCAAACAAATATGAATGACACATATCTAATTCCGTATATATGAAGTCCACTCACAAGGGATGGGACTTAGCACTAGGACAAGATTAAAAAGGGGGTGATGTGTGTGTATAACATAGTGAATTCCATTGTATGGATATCTAATTAGGAATCCTATAGAGTTTTCCCCTATCTTTTAGTCGCTTTTCTAGCGATATGTAGGGTAGCTATGCAATAAGGTTCTCTCCACGAAATTTTGACTAGGAGTAGCATGGAAGAGAGATGTTGAACTGGTGAGTATTCTTTGCTTATCATTTTCCCAGGCAGAGTGACTAGTATTATGCGCTAGATTAGATTCCTCGAGCAAAGTTGTTGAGCTGAAATGTTTGACCGTTCAATTAAGTGATGTATTCTTACCCTTCTAGTTGATCCTTTTAAAAAAAGAACTACTTATAATCCAATCCAAATATTACAAGTTCAGAAAAGTCTATATATTTATTCTTTCACAAAAGAAAGAAAGAAAGAAAGAAAAAAAAACAAACACCCTGAGACTGCAGGGTTTGAAAAAAAAAAACAACCAAAAGAAGATAACCATCGCCTCTGAGGTCCTGGTAGGCTGTAGGGATTTTCTTGATGGGTGCCTTGCATCTGATGCCTTGCATCTCTTTGGGGTGGGACCTTTTGGAAGGAGAATAAATGTATATACTCTTTTGATACTAAAAAGAATGCTATTAAAACTTAAAATTAAAAGAAAAACTTTGGACACTTGGAAGCAAGGGATCATTGGCTAGTTGTTCTAGTAGAACATGGAGGGTTAGCAGCTAAACCCTAGGAGTCCTATTTGGTGTTGTAGTATTAGCTTGCCTTGTTTGGGTTCTTTGTTAAGTAACGATCTTATTAGTGAGGCTATTTCAGAAGCAATATTTCTAGTAGGATAGTAGTGTGGCAATTCATTGCCTAGAGGGATTCTTGTTGTTCAGCGGCTTTAGACAGCTTCCTAGTTGGTGTATTCTATGCAATGGATGAAGCTCTGTTATGCACTTAAGTGGGGAGAGTGAGTAAGGGGAATGTTAGTTTGCACACGTTTTTACATAATTTCATTGAAACATTTGTATTGTTTGCGTTACAATATGACATACATGAGTATTTTTTCTACTTTTCCAGTGTCTACTAGTCTTCTATGTGCAGTTTTGCAGATATTGTAGCTATGCTCGCGAGGACGCTTCGCAATTAAGTGGGGGAGAGTATATTTTTTCTTTTGAAGTTGCGTAGCAGTGCTCGTGGTAGCTGTGTTCGTGATGTTGCATGTTTGTGAGGTACTTGTGCTCGCAAGGACGCTTCGCAATTAAGTGGGGGAGAGTATATTTTTTCTTTTGAAGTTGCGTAGCAGTGCTCATGGTAGCTGTGTTCGTGATGTTGCATGTTTGTGAGGTACTTGTGCTCGTGAGGACACTTTGCAATTAAGTGGGGGAGAAATGATAACACCTAAAAACATGTTACATATTGCACAAATTTTCAACATTGTATACATCTGATATACTACTACCATCTTTTTACATTAATTTAATGCAGATGTGGTGTTGGTAGTTGTTGTCTTTGGAGTTTGTGTCCTTGCAGTCTAGCCAGGAGATGTTGGTACAAGGAAGTTCTTGTACGAGAGGAAGGTGGAGTTTTAGACAAAATCTGATAGGTTTACTTAATGAATCTCAGCTATGACTGATTAAAATTTTCCCGTAGGGATTATTATCACTTAGAGGAGATAAGACCTTGTTATAAATTAGGAGTTTTCGGGGGAATTTTAAACTTGGCAAGGTCTTGGCGGGTTGATAGGATATCTTAGTATTAATTTAAGGGATTTCACTAGTTATGCTACCTCCTACCTCCTAAGGATAAAATTCTTTATGAAGAACATACATAGCATCATGATTGTGATTATTGTCTATTTATTGAGACTGAAAAAGGTCAATTTAGCAAGAAGGTTGCTGGAACTTGACACTGTTTGGGTTTGGATCCACAGTGGTTTTCAACATATGCAATAGAATTGGGAACAATGGAGTTCAATATCACAATCGGAGTATTTGTTGGCTTTGACATTCTACTGTCCAGCATAACACTAACTCCATCAGATGTTATTGCTACAACTGAAGATAGAATAGTAATTGCAAGGCTACATGGAGAGATTCTTGTGTTCTATACACAATTTCTAGTTTTCCAAGTGTGTACCTGTCCAAACTAGTTAATTACATGATACAACTTTTGAATGAATCAGAATGGCTTTTGATTTTGATAAGCTAGAATATTCCTTCAATGGGCAATTGCGTGATACATTGGAACATTATACTATGCATTTTGTGATCAGTTAAATCGATGTACAATAGCCTTCAACAACTGTTTAAGATTTCAAATTCAAGACTATATAGAGAAGGATTATGAAAGAGTGTTAAAGGGACTAAAACCTCATTATGCAGTGACACAATATGGTGTAGAGTTTGGTTTCCAAGATGAAGGTGCTTTTACACGTTTACTTCTACCTTTGAAAGATGTCACAAAATCCGTTATCACATTGGAGCTCAATGCAGATGATGTCAAATTTATTATAAATAGGAGTCCAAGGAAAATCATATCAGTGGTCTTGTCAAAATTTGAAGCACTCTCCCGAGATGGAAATGTAAAGGTGGTAGGGAGCTTGTAGCTTCTTTTTATCTAGGTATGAATTGTTCAATTGGAATAAGGGCTTCTTCGGAGTTGATACTTAGCTTACAACCTAACAAACCAGAAACTTATGAGTTTGCTTTAACCACCAAAAGTGAAAAAGCTAGTTCAATAGAATGTGTAGCTAGGTTAAAGGACTCAGGGGGTGAAGTTTTGGACAAGGTATCAACAATGGTCATGGTTATAGCAACAACATACATCAATGTATCAAAGGTTTCTTCAAGAAGTCCTTAACTTCAGCAATCCCATTGTCACTTTCACTTGTAATAATCAAGTCATCCACATAGATGACTATGATGATCAAACCTGCATCTCCCTTTATCACATAAAGTGAGTGATCAACATCAGAAATACAAAATCAAATATTGAAAAGATACTCTCCAATCTTATCAAACCATGCTCTAGGTGCTTGCTTTAGCCCATAGAGCGCCTTCTTTAACCTGCACACATATGTGGGATGCTCTAAATCCTCATAACTTGCTGGCTGCTCCATATACACTTCTTCTTGCAATTCACCATGCAAGAAGGCATTCTTAGCATCCATTTGCTGCAAACTCCAACCTTTGGCTACTACCAAGGCAATCACACATCTAACAGTTGCCATCCTAGCAACTGGACTGAATGTCTCTTCATAATATATCAAGTATATTGTCATCAATAACAAGCTTTCTTACAAGTGCTTTCAATGATGTTGCAAGATTGGGGGAGCGTCATTATTTCTTTGGGAAATGTAGTGAGAGAAGGGTTCCATACTATGGTATGGTCGTACATGTGTGGCCAACAAGTTCGTTTAAATTCGAAAGATCGGAGGTGCAAGGAGTTGTATTATTCTTGAAAAGTGGTGGAAGGCTTCTTGGAGTTGTCATTTGCAACCATGTGCAAAAAAGAAATTTTTGATTTAGTCCTTAAAAAGAAGAAAACCTAACCCAACATGAGTATGGAGAAAACCTATATAAGACTATGAGAAGGTAGAGTTAAAGACCTTCCCCATTGAGTGCAATTTATGGAGAAGTGAGAGGAGGAAAAAGAAAAAAAAGATATTATGTGTGAGAGGACGGTTGTAAAAAAACCGTCGTTGGTTCGTTGCCCAGGCCTCTTAGGAAGAAGGATGATTTCACTTCCTTCTCTCAAGTTGCATTCCAGTGTGTGAGATCCAATCCATGCGAGGACAGATGTTTTCTGCTCGATCAGCAAAAACAGGAGCATTAATAGGTGCATGGCAATAACGAGCTTGTGTCCTGGTGGTCGGCTCATCATCATTAGTCTCCCTGATCGAGAAGAAGAAGAATGGAGTGCGCTTGTCTGGAGGAGGAGGAGGAACTAGGGCTTCTTGTTCTTCTTCTTCTTCTTCGGAGTCTAGCAGCAGGGGCAAGAATGCCTTCAGATCACATCAGGCATTGGGAGGACACAGAGCAAGCCACAAGAAAGTGAAAGGATGCTTCGCTCGCACCAACACCCTAGTAGGAAATGAAGAGGACAACATTAACACGCATACTAATAGTACAGTTCTGCAAGCTGTTCAAGCAGAGATGATGATGGTGATGCGAAAAGTTGATCAAGGCTTGCAAGAGCAGTAGCGGCTGGAGCGAAACGTTTGTGAAGCCTCTCAAGTGGATGTATCATCCCATGCCACACTATGTTGAATCATAAAGTGACAATGGCATTGCATTCATCTCATATGAAAGTGGCATCCAAGTACAATGTTATATAGAGATGGGTAGGTGCTAGTCTTTCTCTCTATGCCTATGGGATTCTTGCGCCTGCATGTCCTCAGGCCATCTACTCTTACAAAGAGGTGGCATGAATGTGATTGCAAATCTCAACACTTTATAGGGAATTAGGTTTAAGGATAACATTAAGTCTTTATTCTTGCTTTTCACACTACCTTAGGCTTGGGATACCTTACGTATTGCTATGAGTGCTAATCCTCTAGAAGATGGATTTAAATGCTCGGATGTGGAGGGAGCTTTACTTACAAAAGAAGTAAATAGGAATAATTTTTATATAGCCCATACTTCTCATGCTCTTATAGTCAAAGGTAGACATGATGGTAATGAGAATCATGATCACCATGGTAGAGACTCACGACCTAATTGGGGAAAGTAACAGTCTCATGGACACGTAGAAAATAAATCCCATGGTACTAAGTCTTCTCTTGTCATTATTGTGGGTAGCAAGGTCATATAAGGCCACACTACCATAAAATGCGCGAGGATAGACAATGAATGCAAAGGAAAAATGTAGGATAATGTCAAGTCTTATGATGATTGCATTGTTCTTTCTAAGTTTACTCTATTAAGATTGAGGAGATCAATATATTGGAGTATATTTCAAATGATTATATCCTTCCTACTTCTTCACGTGATGCTACTCAGTTGATTAATATTTACTTCACTTACTCTCATTTTTGGCTTTTTGATTCACGCTAAGTATTATGGTGATTACAATGTTCTTTCTAAGTTCACTGGCTAAGATTAAGGAGGTAAATATATTGGAGTACAATTCAAATGATTATATCCATACAGCCTCTTCACTTGATGCTACTCAATTGATTGATGTTTAGTCTGCTTACTCTCAGTGTTAGCTTCCTGATTTGGGTGCTTCCTTTCATGTGACCCCACATTGTCATTGATTCTATATCTACCACACTATTACATATTCAATTAGACTAGGTAATGATCATGTATATGATATTATAAGCATCGATGCTGTGAGACTTTAGTTCAATTCTAGCACTCCATTCATTCTGCATGATGTATAATATGTCTCAACTTTGACCAAAAACCTTATCTCAACTCGACAGCTGGAGGATGCTAAACTACCTAACTATTACGCAACCTGACTTGATTTATGCTGTGGGGCTGATTAGTCATTTCATGCAAAAGCCTCGCAAGCCACATTTGGATGTAGTCAGAAGAATCATGAGATATGTAAAGAATACTACTGACTATGGTTTGTTTTATGCATATTGGAAACCCCTTGACAAGGTATACTGATGCTGACTGGGCTGGTTGTGCCTATGATAGGAGGTCAACCAATGGCTATGCATTTGGATTGGGTAGAAGCATGATTAGTTGGCAGAGTAAGAAACATCCTACAATTGCATTGTCTAGTACAAAAGCTGAGTACCGTGGTGCAGCCTTAACGGCATGTGAAGCTGTTTGAAGTTACTAAATGACTTGGGAATACACTTAGACAGCAAAGTGAAGCTCTATTGTGATAATGTGAGCAGTGTTATGCTTGTAAAAAATCTTGTCTATCATGCAAGTTTATTACCATTTCATAAGAGAAATGGTACTAGTAGATCAGATTGGCCTGATGCATGTGAAGGCTAAAGGCCAAGTAGCAAACATCTTTACCGAGTCACTTGGTAAAGATAAGTTCATTTATTTTAGGTAGCTACTTGGAGTATTGCAGATGGTTTGAGCTTGAGGGGGAGTGTAAGAAATCAAGCTCTTGTATCTTTTGTATCTCTTCTGTCAGTGTGTGAGACCAACTCCCAACTCTAGCTAGATACAGTTGTTCATGTGTGTGTCATTGAATAAGTCGGTGTAGGATTAATCTAACTATAATTAGATGATTGGTTACTTAGATCTAGAGTAACACTTACTCTTATCTTTCAGTCTTGTAGACCTAGTGTGATATAATGAAGAAAATGAATGAGAGTTGAGGCTCTTTGGTTCTCCTTCATTCCCTATCTCTCTCTCCTTCTCTTTTTACAATAGAAGACTAGGGCAATGGTCTAATCTTCTTATGTTGGGATGACAAGATCAACACATAGGGACATTGATGATGGACCGCCTGGTTAGATGGGTCCACACGTCTACACTTAGCACGTCAGTGGTCATTATGACTCTCACATGGCCACTGGCTCATTACTTATTATATTCAGGTTGTTACACCTATTTACAGCTGGTATAGTTATAGCGCCAGTCGACTAGTGTAGTCGGTTATGCATTGTTTGACTTAGTAGGCCACTTTCCTTTATATTGTATCTTATCTATACTTTGTGTACATTGTAAAGAGTGTGGAAGAAGAAGAAGAAACCAGCAAGAAAACGTTTTCGCCTCCATCTCTCTTCTTGTCTCTTGAGTGAGCTTCTCCTTGTGCATTCTATGTGTATTCGGCGCAGCATCTTGAGCAAGTCCCCCCACCACGTGATTCTTGACATGGTATCAGAGCCGTGCCTCTGAGAGAGGCTGATTTTGAAGGCTGAAGTGAAGGAGAAGAAGCAAGGTTCGAGCAAGCAAGCCACGGGTAAGAAGCTCCCCCATCCTTCTACTCTTTCTCTTGGATAGTGCTTGTGGAGGCACCGAAAGCAGGGCAGAGTAAAAATCTCATATTGCAGTGAGACAATTGACATTAGAGGCAGTTTCAGGCCCTGTTTTAGAGCCGCAAGGTTGCGGACAATAGTTTCAGGGTACAGTGTGATTTCGGCTGTTTTGACCGAAAGTGGATGCGCAGGTTACAAATTGCGAACCTGTAATTCTTGAGGTATTTGTAGCAAGCAAACATAAGGTTTATCTGCAAACAGGTTGCAGATTGCATATATTATTGAGCAGATAGTGAAAAAGGCTATCTGGTGTATTGCTGTGCACTATAGTTCGAGGGTTGCAAAAGATTTGATTGTTGTTTGGTATTAGTTTTGTGATAATGGCAGAGAACAGTGGAAGCCCCATCATTGAGAAGCTCAACAAGAACAACTACCCTTCATGGAAGTTCCGTGTCACGAACTTCCTTATTGGAAAAGGCCTTTATGAGTTTGTTTCAGGTGAAGAAAAGGAGCCAGAGGTGAGTGATCCTCCAACTACAGAAGAGACAAAGGCACGGAAGGAATGGAATGCAAAAGACAAGAAGGTCATGTATTGGCTGTCTGCAATAATTGACAATAATATGCTAGGACATATTAGAAATGCAGAGAATTCATATGTAGATTGGACCATACTTGAAAGTATGTTTTCCGTAAATACAAAGGCACGAAAGATTCAACTCAAGCAAGAGTTGAATACATTGAAGAAGGGGAATATGTCTATCAATGAGTATGCACTGAAGGTAAGGAGCATTGCAGATGCATTGGCAGCGATTGATGCAATGCCCGATGATGATGATTTGGTGTCGTCTACCTTGGGTGGACTTAACAATGAAAAGGCTTGGAAGTCTTTTGTAACTTCCGTATATGTCAGAAAGCCTTTTCCAGATTTCGATGAGTTGGTCTCCCTTATGATCATTGAAGAGATCAATATGCAGAGTGAGACATCTGAAAGAAGCGGTGAACAGGTCCAAGCTTTCTACTCCAGTTCAGGAAGGGGACGTGGCAGGTTCTCTTCCAGAGGCCGTGGTACAGGACGTGGTAGTGACAACTAGCAAAACAGATTGAATCAGCAATTTGGCGATATGCAGGTTTCAGGAGGTCATGGGGTAACTTTAGAGTCAGGGGGAGCTTTAGAGGAAGAGGTGGATGGCAGAACAGAGGCTCTAACAACTCTGGTATTGTGTGTCACTATTGTGGCAAAATAGGTCATATTGCAGCCCAATGTTATGCTAAGAAAGATGATATTCGCAGTGATAAGTTGCAGCAAGGAAACTATACATCCTCTTCATGACAGAATGAAGACAAAAATGAACTTCTGTTTGTTGTGCAGCATATGCTAAATGCTGTTACAGGAAAGGGAACACATGATGAAGTTTGGTATGTTGATTCAAGTGCATCCAATCATATGACCAGCCATTCAGAATGGTTTGGAGAGATGCAGGATTTGCAAAATGTAGGTTATGTGCAGACGGGTGATGATTCATGCCACCCAATTTCACACATTGGAAACTTCCCTTGTCCTTGCATGATGGTAAGACAAAGAGTCTTTTAGATCTATTACATGTGCCATCTATTACAAAGAACTTGGTGTCAATCGGTCAAATGGTAGAGCAAGGGCTGCAAGTCAGATTTAATGCAAAGGGCTGCTTTGTAGAAGTCTTCAATGACAAGTGCAGGTTGGTAGCAAAGGGAAGTAGAGTTGGACGTATGTTTACTCTGGATGCTGAAATTCCTACTATGAATGCTACTATGTATGCTAAAGGAAAAGGTGTTGTTGCAGATATTGAAATTTGGCATAAACGCATTGGATATGCAAATGTACAAAGGCTGAAATTAATGCAGTCCAAAGGGTTGGTTACAGGTTTGCCTACATTTAGAGTTGCAGAATTTCATAAGGTATGCGAAGCACGTCAATTTGGTAAGCAAGCAAGACAACCCTTTTCACATGACAGAGATGTAAGCAGAAATATTCTTGATGTTGTGCATATAGACATTTGAGGGCCTACACAAAATGTATCTCTTGGAGGCAATTCATACTTTGTCACATTCATTGATGATTGTTCTAGAAAGCTGTGGGTATATTTTATGAAGGAAAAGAGTGAAGCGTTTGAGCACTTTAGAACTTTGAAGGCTGCAGTTGAAGAGAAACAGACTTGAAAGTAAAGTGCTTGAGGTCAGATGGAGGGGGAGAGTACCTCTCGAATGAGTTCAGTGATTTTCTGAGATCTCATGGGATAAAGAGACAGTTCACATGCAGGTATACCCCAGAGCAAAATGGGATTGCAGAAAGGAAGAATAGGCATATTGCAGAAGTTGCACGTGCCTTGATGGCTAAAAAGAATATGCCTAAGCATTTTTTGTCTGAGGCTTTTCATACTGCTATTTATATTATAAACAGAACTCCCACAGCTGCAGTTCATGGTATGACCCTGAAGAATGTTTTACAGGTAAGAAGCCTGATGTCTCACACTTGAAAGTGTTTGGCTGCATTGCGTATGTTCATGTGCCAGATGAGTTGCGGAAGAAGCTAGATCCAAAGGCTAAAAAGTGTGTCTTTATTGGATACTCTTTAGAGCAGAACGGGTATCGCTGTTATAACCCTGTCACATGTAAGTTCAGAGTGAGCAGGGATGTCATCTTTGATGAAATGAGTAGTTGGTATGCATCTAGTGGTGATGCATTCGATGATGATGATGATCATGACACTCATGTGCACGCTGAAAAGCAAGAATCACGAACTCTTAGTGGACCAGAGAAGTCATCTGGTAGTCCTTGGTCTGGGAGACTAAGGAGTACCTCTACATCTTCAGGTGCATCTAGTAGCACTATAGGTAAAGACAAAGGAAAGAATAAAGTGTCAGATGGCATTGATGCAGTTCTTGATGGAGACTCTAGTGGCTCAGAGAGCTTGGATGATGAGCTTGGTATTCCTTCTGTCAAGACACCAGCTGTACAGAGAGCTCATAGTATTGTAAAGGCTCCATTGAGTGATCCGGTGGTACATAGATCTAGCAGGGTCAAATACCCTGTTAAAAGATTTGGTTTTGAAGGTTATCTATCTCACCATTATGCTTATATGGTGAAACTAGTTGAGGATATTGAGCCCACATGTTTTGAGGAGGCTGTTGGTCATGCTCATTGGGATGCAGCAATGGATGAGGAGATGGTTGCATTAGAGGCCAATAAGACTTGGGATCTAGTATCATTGCCAAAGGGCAAGAAAGCTATTGGATGTAAGTGGGTTTATAAGATTAAGCAAAATGCAGATGGTTCTATTAGTAGGTACAAAGCTAGGCTGGTTGCAAAAGGCTATGCCCAGACATACGGCATAGATTATGAAGAAACCTTCAGTCCAGTTGCTAGGATGACAACTGTAAGATGTGTGATTTCTTTGGAAACAGCCAAAGGTTGGAGGTTGCAGCAAATGGATGTGAATAATGCCTTCTTGCATGGTGATTTGCAGGAAGAAGTGTATATGGATCAGCCAACAGGTTATGAAGATTTAGAGCATCCCATGTATGTGTGCAAGTTGAAGAAGGCACTCTATGGGCTCAAGCAAGCACCTAGAGCATGGTCTGACAAGATCAGAGAGTATCTTGTCAATATTGGCTTTTATGTTTCTGATGCTGATCACTCACTTTATGTGAGAAAGGGAGATGCAGGTTTGGTCATCATAGTCATCTATGTGGATGACTTGATTATTACAGGTGATAGTGATAGTGGGATTGCTGAAGTCAAGGACTCTTTGAAGAAGCTGTTTGAGATGAAGGATTTAGGTGAGCTAAGATACTTCCTTGGCATTGAGGTGATCAGATGTGATGATGGTATATGGCTGTCCCAAAGATAGTACGGCTTGGATATGTTGTCCAAGTATGGTATGACAGCATGCAAACCACTTTCAGTCCCATTGGAGCAAAATGTAAAGTTGAGTGCTGATGTTGGGGATCAGATAGAAGACCCTACTATGTTCAGGAGAATAGTGGGGATTTTGATCTACATGACCATTACAAGGCCAGACTTGAGCTATGTTGTTGGTCTTGTGAGTCAGTTTATGTAAGTACCTAGAAAGCCACATCTGGATGCAGTCAGACGCATATTGAGATATGTTAAGTCCACATTACATTATGGACTTCTCTATGAGGCAGGTACAGATGTACAGGTGTTTGGATACAGAGATGCAGATTGGGCTGATAGTATGTCTGATAGAAGATCTACCAGTGGATACATGTTCTCTCTTGGTAGTGCAGCAGTTACTTGGAGCAGCAAAAAGCAATCTACAGTTGCTTTGTGGAGTACAGAGGCTGAGTATAGAGGTGTTGCTATTGCAGCATGTGAGGTAGTATGGCTACAGAAGTTATTGGCTGATTTGGATGTGCAGGTGGAAGGTCTAGTTGTCATTTATTGTGACAACATGAGCAATATATAGTTGGCTAGGAACCATGTGTTCCATGCCAGGACAAAACATATTGAGGTACACTATCACTTTGTGAGAGAGAAGATACTAGCAGGTGAGATTGACTTGGTGTATGTCAGCACACAGGATCAGATACCTGACATCTTCACGAAGGCATTGGGTACAGAGAAGCTTCAAAAGTTTCAAAGCTTACTTAGAGTTGTAGAGATGCAGTTGTGCTTGAGGGGGAGTGTTGAGATGACAAGCTCAACACGTGAGGACATTGATGATGGACCGCCTGGTTAGATAGGTCCACACATCTACACTTAGCACGTCAGTGGTCATTATGACTCTCACATGGCCACTGACTCATTACTTATTATATTCAGGTTGTTACAACTATTTACAGCTGGCATAGTTATAGCGCCAGTCGATTAGTGTAGTCGGTGATACATTGTTTGACTTAGTAGGCCACTTTCCTTTATGTTGTATCTTATCTATACTTTGTGTACATTGTAAAGAGTGTGGAAGAAGAAGAAGAGACCAGCAAGAAAACGTTTTCGCCTCCATCTCTCTTCTTGTCTCTTGAGTGAGCTTCTCCTTGTGCATTCTGTGTGTGTTTGGTGTAGCATCTTGAGCAAGTCCCCCCACCACGCGATTCTTGACATCTTAGGCAATCAAACAAAATTAGTGAAGGTAGAAATGGATACCTGGAAGACTATGCTAGTCAACCTCAATACCATCTCAGCTCTGTTGAGGGGTGATACTCAAGTTAGAAAGTCTTATGGGCTAGGATGCTAACAAAGTATATCCCGTGCCCTGAGGATGAGCACAATTGGATGCATGTGTTAGCCATGATTGATCTGCCATTCTCGAACAATGAGGAATGTGAACAAGTTGCTAATGCAATCGGTGAGCCCAAGGACCCTCAATGCCACTATGCATGATGGCCAAAAGCACTAGTGAATGGCCCACTCCTATCACATTCCATATCTCAAACAACAAGCGAGAGCTCCACAAGGTCTTAGAGCACTTGACGCATGAGCTAGCCTAGCAACATAGCCGCTAACCTCAAACCCCTCAAGAATCTCTTAGACGAACCAAAGTGGAGGTGGACTAAGGTGCACAATCTAAAATTGATCTACAATGGGCCTTAGTCACCGATGAGAAATAAAAAAATCATCGAGGCTTAGGATATGACAAGTAGTCGGATGAGGACAGTTCAAATGATGAGTATAAAGATTGCTATTCTATGAATGAAGACAGTAAAGAGGAGACTGACACAATAGAATATGACACAGATAGTCATGTAATTGAGAAGATTAGAGTAGACTCAAGGCACAGATTGCCAACGCATTTCGAATCAAAAGAGGAGTTCTCAAAACTAAATGCGATCGCACCTAGCTAGTCCATTTAGGGGTGATAGACTATGAGTAAGCAACAGGCTAGTTCAGCCACTTGCCACGTCTCTATTGAGAATGGAATCACCGTCAAAGCAACAATCACTAGGAGAGACTGCCTCTTCTAGCGATGATGAAGAGTTTGATTCTGAATCAAAAGTGAGCTCAGACAGCAATAGATACCTCGACTTCCTAATACAAAATGCACCAAGGGAGACCTACCGGTACGCCTAAGGCGCTGAAGGTTGAAGGAGGAAATGAAGAGACAATGTAGGGAGTCAGAACCTAGAGAATAGAAAAAACCACAATACCTACCAAAACGATTTGTGAAGTTCAAGAGAGGTGATAGGGTAGTGATCTTTCTAGGAGCCAAAAGACAAGGGCAAGAAAGCGAGCCTATAGAAGGACCTGTCAAAGTGAAAGAGGTTAATTTGGCTAAGGAAGGGGAGATACCCTGACTTTCTTTATTGCTGATGAATTGAGCGAGTAGGAAGAAGCCAGTCTCACTACTCTCATATGAGTTTACATAGACTTCTTTGCTTGGGCTAAAAGGAGTGGATCCAAATATAGTGACTTATAACATCCCCATGACACCTAATGCAATGTTGGTCAGGCAGCAACTGTATTCGATGAATCCCAAGCATGATCATGCAGTCAAGGAGAAGATAGAAAAAATCTTAAGAGTAGGATGCATCTATGAAATTGAGCACACAGATTAGGTCTCACTCATTGTTATCGTCCTCAAGAAGAACGAGAAAATAAAAGTTTGCATTAATATAAGAAAGTCAACGGTGCAACGAAGAGAGACATGTACCGTCTAATCCCCCTAAGTGCTAGTTTTGGGTGAAGCATGGATGCATCCTAGGGAACCACATTGACACCTCTAGGAGGTTTTCCATGGGGGACAATGTTGTGCCAACCTAGCGAACACAATATAGACTATCTAGTGAGTTTCAGTGGTAGACAACTCATAGACACCAAAATGAATTATTCCATGATGGAGAGAGAAGGTTTAGCAATGGTATTTGCTATAAAGAAATTTATGCATTATCTATTGGCTATGCCTTTTACTTTCTTTGTTGGCCATCAATTCTTGCTCTATCTTGTTAATAAACCTTGTGCCACAGGACGCATTGCTCGATGGTTACTTCTACTATTAGAATTTGACTTCTCTATGGTTGTGTGCAAGGGAAAACAACATTACATAGTTAACCACATGTCCCACATACCCATAGGAGAAGCCGCTGGTGGATAGGGTATCGTCGATGATTTGCAGGACATGCGTCTCTTTAACCTATCTAGCGAGAAATATTTCTTTAGAGCCGACTTGATGTCATATTGGGCAGATGACATAGTCCAAGTTCTTGAACACAGACTACCTAAAAGACCCATTGACAAAGCCTACGACTTAGGTGACTCATCCTCAAGATACAACCCTATCAATCAATTTTAGGTTAGCTCTATTAGCTAGGGGAGGAGGAAGGATTGCTACGTCAATTCTGAAGGACACTTTAGCAGAGACACGACAACCTAAAAGGTGTTGCAGTCTCAACTATGGTGGCTTACACTTTTTTGAGAGGAAACATGATTTTTAAAGCATTGTGATGAATGCCAACAGACTAAGGTACCTGTTTGTAAGGACAAGATGGAATTAACATCAATCATTGCAAGGCAGCCTTTCAAAAAATGGAAAATTGAGTTCATCGGGCTAATTAGTCCTGGAGCACAATATTCCCAGGCCAAGTACTTCATAATTGCCACGGAATACCTCACAAAGTGGGCAAAAGCATGAGCCACTAGAAAGAATGATGCTAGAACCACAGCTAAGTTCCTTTGGGAGCAGGTGATCCCGTGATTTGGCTGCCCCATTGAACTAGTTAGTGATCAATGCATGCATTTCATCAATGAAGTGATTGCTCACCTCCTATCTACCTTTCTGATTGTACATCAGAAATCCTCGCCTTACTACCCTCAAGAAAATGACTAGGAAGAATCTACAAATAAGATCTTAGTGAACATCTTGACCAAGGTAGTCTCTACTTTGCACGGGGATTGGGGCAACAAGTTGATGCAACCTTATGGACCTATCAAATAGCCTATAAAATGGCTATAAGACAGACTCCCTTTAGGTTGACCTATGGAACTGAAGCCATTTTACCAATGGAATTCATTGTCACTAGCCTGAGAGTAGCCATTCAAGAGCAATGGGATGGGAAGGATGCATGGAGGATAGAACACCTAGTTGAGTTAGAGTCTCTATCAAAGATGTTGAGATGAGAAGCTCAACACATGCAGACATTGATGATGGACCGCCTAGTTAGATGGGTCCACACATCTATACTTAGCATGTCGGTGGTCATGATGACTCTCACATGGCCACTGACTCATTACTTATTATATTTAGGTTGTTACACCTATTTACAGTTGGCATAGTTATAGTGCCAGTCGACTAGTGTAGTCAGTTATGCATTGTTTGACTTAGTAGGCCACTTTCCTTTATGTTGTATCTTATCTATACTTTGTGTATATTGTGAAAGAGTGTGGAAGAAGAAGAAGAAACCAGCAAGAAAACGTTTTGGCCTCTATCTCTCTTCTTGTCTCTTGAGTGAGCTTCTCCTTGTGCATTCTTTGTGTGTTCGGCGCAGCATCTTGAGCAAGTCCCCCCATCACACGATTCTTGACATGGTATCAGAGCCGCGCCACTGAGAGAGGCTAATTTTGAAGGCTGAAGTGAAGGAGAAGAAGCAAGGTTCGAGTAAGCAAGCCACGGGTAAGAAGCTCTTCCATCCTTCCACTCTTTCTCTTGGATAGTGCCTGTGGAGACACCGGAAGCAGGGTAGAGCAAAAATTTCAGATTGCAGTGAGATTTGGTATGCGCAAAGAGCACTATGTATTCCGTAGTTATTTTGGGCATCTGAGGCCATTTCAGACCCCGTTTTAGAGTCGCAAGGTTGCGGACAACAGTTTCAGGGTACACTGTGATTTCGGCTGTTTTGACCGAAAGTGGGTGCGCAGGTTACAGATTGTGAATCTGTAATTCTTGAGGTGTTTGCAGGAAGCAAACATAAGGTTTATCTGCAAACAGGTTGCAGATTGCATGTATTATTGAGCAGATAGTGAAAAAGGCTGTCTAATGTATTGTTGTGCACTACAAGTCGAGGGTTGCAGAAGATTTGCTTGCTGTTTGGTATTAGTTTTGTGATAATGGCAGAGAACAGTGGAAGCTCCATCATTGAGAAGCTTGACAAGAATAACTACCCTTCATGGAAGTTCCATGTCACGAACTTCCTTATTGGAAAAGGCCTCTACGAGTTTGTTTCAGGTGAAGAAAAGGAGCCAGAGGTGAGTGATCCTCCAACTACAGAAGAGACAAAGGCACGGAAGGAATGGAATGCAAAAGACAAGAAGGTCATGTATTGGATATCTGCAGAGTAATTGACAATAATATGCTGGGACATATTAGAAATGCAGAGAATTCATATGCAGCTTGGACCATACTTGAAAGTATGTTTTCCGTAAATACAAAGGCATGAAAGCTTCAACACAAGCAAGAGTTGAATACATTGAAGAAAGGGAAGATGTCTATCAATGAGTATGCACTGAAGGTAAGGAGCATTGTAGATGCATTGGCAACGATTGATGCAATCCCCAATGATGATGATTTGGTGTCATCTATCTTGGATGGACTTAATAATGAAAAGGCTTGGAAGTCTTTTGTAACTTCCGTATATGTCTGAAAGCCATTTCCAGATTTCGATGAGTTGGTCTCCCTTATGATCACTGAAGAGATCAACATGCAGAGTGAGACATCTGAAAGAAGTGGTGAACAGGTCCAATCTTTCTACTCCAGTTTAGGAAGGGGACGTGGTAGGTTCTCTTCAAGAGGTCGTGGTATAGGACGTGGTAGTGACAACCAGCAAAACAGATTGAATCAATAATTTGGCAATATGCAAGTTTCAGGAGGTCATGGTAACTTTAGATGCAGGGGGAGCTTTAGAGGAAGAGGTGGATGGCAGAACAGAGGCTCTAACAACTCTGGTATTATGTGTCACTACTGTGGCAAAACAGGTCATATTGCAGCTCAATGTTATGCTAAGAAAGATGATATTCACAGTGCTAAGTTGCAGCAAGGAAACTATGCATCGTCTTCATGACAAAATGAAGACAAAAATGAACGTCTGTTTGTTATGCAGCATATGCTAAGTGTTGTTATAGGGAAGGGAACTCATGATGATGTTTGGTATGTTGATTCAAGTGCATCCAATCATATGACCAGCCATGCAGAATGGTTTGGAGAGATGCAGGATTTGCAAAATGCAGGTTAGGTGCAGATGGATAATGATTCATGCCACCCAATTTCACACATTGGAAAAGTTTCCTTGTCCTTGCATGATGGTAAGACAAAGAGTCTTTCAAATGTATTACATGTGCCATCTATTACGAAGAACTTGGTGTCAGTCGGTCAAATGGTAAAGCAAGGGCTGCAAGTCAGATTTAATGCAAAGGGCTGCTTTGTAGAAGACTTCAATGACAAGTGCAGGTTGGTAGCAAAGGGAAGTAGAGTTGGATGTATGTTTACTCTGGATGTTGGAATTCCTACTATGAATGCTACTATGTATGCTAAAGGAAAAGATGTTGTTGGAAATATTGAAATTTGGCACAAACGCATTGGACATGCAAATGTACAAAGGCTGAAATTAATGCAGTCCAAAGGGTTGGTTACAGGTTTGCCTACATTTAGAGTTGCAAAATTTCATAAGGTATGCGAAGCATGTCAGTTTGGTAAGCAGGCAAGATAACCCTTTTCACATGACAGAGATGTAAGCAGAAATATCCTTGATGTTGTGCATACAGACATTTGGGGGCCTACACAAAATGTATCTCTTGGAGGCAGTTCATACTTTGTCACATTCATTGATGATTGTTCTAGAAAGCTGTGGGTATATTTTATGAAGGAAAAGAGTGAAGCGTTTGAGCACTTTAGAACTTTCAAGGCTGTAGTTGAAAGAGAAAAAAGCTTGAAATTAAAGTGCTTGAGGTCAGATGAAGGGGGAGAGTACCTCTCGAATGAGTTCAGTGATTTTCTGAGGTCTCATGGGATAAAGAGACAGTTCACATGTAGATATACCCCACAGCAAAATGGGGTTGCAAAAATGAAAAACAGGCATATTGCAGAAGTTGCACGCGCCTTGATGGCTGAAAAGAATATGCCTAAGCATTTTTGGTCTAAGGTTGTTCATACTGCTGTTTATATTATGAACAGAACTCCCACAGCTTCAGTTCATGGGATGACTCCTGAAGAATGCTTTACTGGCAAGAAGCCTGATGTATCGCACGTGAAGGTATTTGGCTGTGTTGCATACGTTCATGTGCCAGATGTGCTACGGAAGAAGCTTGATCCAAAGGCACAAAAATGTGTTTTTATTGGATACTCTTTAGAGTAGAAAGGGTATCGCTGTTATAGCCCTGTCACATGTAAGTTCAGAGTGAGCAAGGATGTCATCTTTGATGAAATGAGCAATTGGTATGCATCTAGTAGTGATGCATTGGATGATGATGATGATCATGACACTCATGTGCAGGCTAAAAAGCAAGAATCACGGACTCTTAGTGGACCAGAGACATCATCTGGTAGTTCTTGGTCTGGGAGACTGAGTACCTCTACATCTTCAGGTGCATCTAGTAGCACTACAAGTAAAGACAAAGGAAAGAATAAAGTGTCAGATAGCATTTATGTAGTTCTTGATGGAGACTCTAGTGGCTCAGAGAGCTTGGATGATGAGCTTGGTATTCCTTCTGTCAAGACACCAAGTATACAGAGAGCTCATAGTAATGTAAAGGCTCCATTGAGTGATCCGGTGGTACACAGATCTAGCAGGGTCAAATACCCTGTTAAAAGATTTGGTTTTGAAGGTTGTGCAGCTCACCATTATGCTTATATGGGAAAACTAGTTGAGGATGTTGAGCCTACATGTTTTGAGGAGGCTGTTGGTCATGCTCATTAGGATGCAGCAATGGATGAGGAGATGGCTGCATTAGATACCAATAAGACTTGGGATCTAGTATCATTGCCGAAGGGAAAGAAAGCTATTGGATGTAAGTGGCTTTATAAGATTAAACACAATGAAGATGGTTCTATTAGTAGGTACAAAGCTAGGCTGGTTGCAAAAGGCTATGCCCAAACATATGGCATAGATTATGAAGAAACCTTCAGTCTAGTTGCTAGGATGGCAACTATTAGATGTGTGATTGCTTTGGCAACAGCCAAAGGTTGGAGGTTGCAACAAATGGATGTGAAGAATGCCTTCTTGCATGGTGATTTGTAGGAAGAAGTGTATATGGATCAACCAGTAGGTTATGAAGATTTAGAGCATTCCACGTATGTGTGCAGGTTGAAGAAGGCACTCTATGGGCTCAAGCAAGCACCTAGAGCATGGTTTGACAAGATCAGAGAGTATCTTGTCAATATTGGCTCTTATGTTTATGATGATCACTCACTTTATGTGAGAAAGGGAGATGCAGGTTTGGTCATCATAGTCATCTATGTGGATGACTTGATTATTACAGGTGATAGTGATAGTGGGATTGTTGAAGTCAAGGATTTTTTGAAGAAGAAGTTTGAGATGCAGGATTTAGGTGAGCTAAGGTACTTCCTTGGCATTGAGGTGATCAGATGTGATGATGTTATATGGCTGTCCCAAAGACAGTATGGCTTGGATATGTTGTCCAAGTTTCGTATGATAGCATGCAAACCACTTTCAGTCCCGTTAGAGCAAAATGTAAAGTTGAGTGCTGATGTTGGGGATGAGATAGAAGACCCTACTATGTTTAGGAGGATAGTGGGGAGTTATCTACATGACCATTACAAGGCTAGACTTGAGCTACGTGGTTGGTCTTGTGAGTCAGTTTATCCAAGTACCTAGAAAGCCACATTTGGATGCAGTCAGATGCATATTGAGATATATGAAGTCCACATTACATTACGGACTTTTCTATGAGGCAGGTACAGATGTACAGGTGTTTAGATACACAGATGCATATTGGGCTGGTAGTATGTCTGATAGAAGATCTACCAGCAGATACATGTTCTTTCTTGGTAGTGCAGCAGTTGCTTGGAGCAACAAAAAGCAATCTACAAGTGCTTTGTCGAGTATAGAGGCTGAGTATAGAGGTGTTGCTATTGCAGCATGTGAGGTGGTATGGCTAGAAAAGTTAATGGCTAATTTGGATGTGCAGGTGGAAGGTCCAGTTACAACATGAGCAGTATACAGTTGGCTAGGAACCCTGTGTTCCATGCCAGGACAAAACATATTGAGGTACACTACCACTTTGTGAGAGAGAAGGTACTAGCAGGTGAGATTGACTTGGTGTATGTCAGCACACATGATTAGATAGCTGACATCTTCACAAAGGCATTGGGTACAGAGAAGCTTCAAAAGTTTTGAAGCTTACTTGGAGTTGCAAAGATGCAGTTGAGCTTGAGGGGGAGTGTTGAGATGACAAGCTCAACACATGCAGACATTGATGATGGACCACCTAGTTAGATGGGTCCACACGTCTACACGTAGCACGTCGGTGGTCATTATGACTCTCACATGGCCACTAACTCATTACTTATTATATTCAGGTTGTTACACCTATTTACAGTTGGCATAGTTATAGCGCCAGTCGACTGGTATAGTCAATTATGCATTGTTTGACTTAGTAGGCCACTTTCCTTTATGTTGTATCTTATCTATACTTTGTATACATTGTAAAAGAGTGTGGAAGAAGAAGAAGAAACCAGCAAGAAAACGTTTTGGCCTCCATCTCTCTTCTTGTCTCTTGAGTGAGCTTCTCCTTGTGTATTCTGTGTGTGTTCGGCGCAGCATCTTGAGAAAGTCCCCACCACCACGCGATTCTTGACAAAAGACTTGACTTCTCACTATCCATGCACTTATTTGTGAAAAGGCATGGTGTAGGGGCTAGTTTGACAAGCATGTCAAGCAACGAGACTTCAATCGGAACAACCTTGTGTTGTAATACTTAGTGAAAGGCCACAAGTAAAAAATGAAGTTTAGGGGATTAGGGCCTTTTTGAGTTCACACCATCAACCAAACTGACAATGTGGAGCTGGAGACCCTCAATGGAGAGGGCATAGGCTTCTTCAATGGTAGTCACATAAAGAAGTACTACCCTCCCACACATCCACTACACAAGCCTCCCATGCTAGAGTCTCCTATGAAAGTATGAGTTGCCACAATCATGGAAATTGAAGACAAGGATGAGGAAGTAGTGGAACATGCCTAAATCCACTATGCTTGCAGAGTCTCAACAAGTCTATTGACCAAAAATGTAGCTTGATGCCTCCAAACCACCTCAACCTAGCACTGTTGATGCCCTTAGGGCCTCACAAGCATCTAGCTGCACAACATCTACATCGAAACCTATGCCTAATGCGCAAGTGACTGCACTACTTCCGCACATCTACACTAAGCACGTTGGTGGTCATTATGATACTCACATGGCCATTGACTTATCACTTATTATATTTAGTTTGTTACACCTACCTACAGTTGGTAGATATGGCGCTAGTTGATTTAGTGTAGTCGGTTATGCATTGTTTGACTTAGAAGGCCACTTTCCTTTATGTTGTATCTTATCTATACTTTGTGTACATTATATAGTGTATGAAAGAAGAAGAAAAAATCAGCAAGAAAATGTTTTGGCCTCCATCTCTCTTCTTGTGTTCTTGAGTGAGCTTCCTCTTGTGTATACAGTGTATGTTTGGCGCAGCAGCTCAAGCAAATCCCCCCATTACACGATTCTTAACATGGTATCAAAGCCACGCCACCAAGAGAGGCTGATTTTGAAGGCTGAAGTGAAGGAGAAGAAGCAAGGTTCGAGAAAGGAATGGGTAAGAAGCTCTCCCATTCTTCCACTCTCTCTCCCTCAGATAGTGCTGATGGAGGTACTGAAAGCAGAGTAGAGCAAATATCTCAGATTGCTATGAGATTTGGTATGTGAGAAAAGCACTGTATATTCTACAGGCTAGCCCTTTAGGACTTATCTGCAATTATTTTGGGCATTTGAGGCCGTTTCAGCCCTTGTTTTAAAGCCGCAAGGTTGCGGACATCAATTTTAGGGTACACTGTGATTTCGAATGTATTGACTGAAAGTGGGTGAACATGTTACAGATTTCAAATTTGTAATTTTTTGAGGTGTTTGCAGGAAGAAAACATAAGGTTTATCTGCAAACAGGTTGGAATTACATGTACTATTAAACAATCAGTGAAAAAGGTTGCTTGGTGTATTGTTGTGCACGTGTTGTGAAAGATTGTAGAAGACTAGCTTGTTGTGTTGTATCCTTGTTTGTGATAATGGCATAGAACAATGGAAATCCCATTATTGAGAAGCTCGACAAGAATAACTATCCTTCATGGAAGTTCCATGTGACGAACTTCCTCATTGGAAAGGGCCTTTATGAGTTTGTTTTAGGTGAAGAAAAGGAGCCAGAGTTGGGTATCCCTCTAACTGCAAATGAATTAAAAGCATGGAAAGAATGGAATGCAAAAGACAAAAAGGTGATATACTGCCTATCTGCAGTCATTGATAATATAATGTTGGGACATATCAGAAATGCAGAAACTTCACATGCAGTTTGGACAATTTTTGAGAACATATTTTCAATAAATACAAAGGCATGAAAGATTCAACTCAAGAAAGAGTTGAATGCCTTGAAGAAAGGGAAAATGTTTGTCAATGAGTATGTGTTGAAGGTTAGGAGCATTGCAGATACTTTAGTAGTGATTGATGCAATGCCCGATGATGATGATTTGGTTTCATCCACTTTGAGTGGCCTTAACAATGAGAAGGCATGGAAATCATTTGTTACTTCAATATATGTACGAAAGCCATTTCTAGATTTTGATGAGATGATCTCTCTCATGATTACCGAAGAGATCAATATGCATGGTGATTTTTCTGAAAGAAATGGTAAACAGGTCCAAGCATTTTACTCAAGTTTAGGAAGGGGACATGGTAGATCCTCTTCGAGAGGCCATGGTATGGGACGTGCTGGCAATAATTAGCAAAACAGGTTCAATGGACAATTTGGTGAAATACAGGCTTCAGGAGGCTGAGGAAACTTTAGAGGTAGGGGGAGCTCTAGAGGAGGAGGTAGATGGAAAAATAGAGGTTCTAGAAATTCTACTATTTTTTGCCATTATTGTGGCAAAATAGGTCATATTCCATCCCGTTGTTATGCTGAGAAGGATGATATTCGCAGTGGTAAATTATAGTAAGGAAACTATGCATCGACTTCACGACAGAATGAAGGCAAAAATGAGCGTATGTTTGTTATGCAACATATGATGAATGCAGTTACAGGAAAGGGGACACATGATGATGTATGGTATGTCGATTCAGGTGCATCTAATCATATGACCAGTCATGTTGAATGGTTTGGAGAGATGCTACAAAATCTAGGTTATGTGCAGATGGGTGATGATTCATGTCACCCAATTTCACACATTGGAAAGGTTCCCTTGTCCTTGTATGATGGCCATACAAAGAGTCTGACAGATGTATTACATGTGCCATTAATCACGAAGAATCTAGTGTCTGTTGGCCAAATGGTAGAGTAGGGATTACAGATCCCATTCAATGCAAAAGATTTTTTTGTAGAAGACTTTAATGATAGGTGCAGGTTGGTCGCAAAAGGAAGTAGATTTGGCCACATGTTCACTTTAGATACTGGAATTCTAGCAATGGATGCTGCTATGTATGCTAAAGAAAAAGGAGTAGTTGCAAATATTGAAATATGGCATAAATGTATTGGATATGCAAATGTGCAAAGGCTGAAATTAATACAATCCAGAGGATTGATTACATGGTTTCCTTCATTTAGAGTTGCAGAATTGCATAAAGTCTGTGAAGCATGCAAGTTTGGTAAGCAGGGAAGACAACCCTCTCGCATGACAGAGAAGTGAGTAGAAAAATACTTGATATAGTGCATACAGATGTTTAGGGGCCTACACAGAATGTATCCATTGGTGGCAGCAAATACTTTGTCACATTTATTGATGACTTGATGACTATTCAAGGAAGTTATGGGTATACTTCATGAAGGAAAAGAGTGATGTATTTGAGCACTTCAAATCTTTTAAGGCAGATGTTGAAATAGAAACAAGCTTAAAAGTGAAATGCTTGAGATCAGATGGAGGGGGAGAGTACCTCTCTAATGAGTTTAGTGGCTTCTTGAGGACTCATGGGATAAAGAGGCAATTTACTTGTAGGTATACCCCATAGCAAAATGGGATTGCAGAAAGAAAAAATAGGCATATTGCAAAAGTTGCACATGCATTAATGGTTGAAAAGAATATGCCCAAACATTTTGGTTTTGAGGTTGTCCATACTACTGTCTATATTATGCACAGAACCCCCACAACTGCAGATCATGGGATAACTCCTGAAGAATGCTTTACTGGCAAAAAGCCCGATGTATCGCACTTGAAGGTATTTGGATGTGTTGCATATGTTCATGTGCCAAATGACTTATGGAAGAAGCTTGATCCAAAGGTAGAAAAATGTATTTTAATTGGATACTCTTTAGAGAAGAAAGGGTATCACTGTTATAACCCTGTCACAAGTGAGTTCAGAGTGAGCATGGATGTTATCTTTGATTAGATGGGCAGCTGGTATGCACCTGATCATGATTATTAGATGATGATAATGATCAAGACAGCTATGTGCAGAAAGAAAAACAAGAATCATGAAATCTTAGTGGACTAAAAACATCATCTGGTACTATATCTATAGTGAGCCCTTGGTCTAGGAGACTAAGAAGTAGCCCACATCTTCAGGTGGATCTATAAGTGTTGCAGGGAAGGACAAATAAAACAAGAAAGTGATGGATAGTAATGATGCATCTACCAGTAATTTGGGATTTGATGGAGATTCTAGTGGTTCAAAGAGTTTGGATGATGAGCTTGGTATTCCTTCAGTCAAGACACCAGGTGTACAAAGAGCTCATAGTAATGTAAAGGCTCCATTGAGTGATCCGGTGGTACGCAAATCTAGCAGGGTCAGATACCCTATTAAAAGATTTGGTATTGAAGGTTATGCAGCTCACCATTATGCTTATATGGTGAAACTAGTTAAGGATGTTGAGCCCAATTGTTTTGAGGATGCTGTTAGTCATGCTCATTGGGATGCAGCAATGGATGAGGAGATGGCTGCATTAGAAGCCAATAAGACTTGGGATCTGGTACCCTTACCTAAGGGTAAGAAAGCTATTGCTTGTAAGTGGGTTTACAAAGTCAAGAATAATGCAGATGGTTCAACTAGTAGGTATAAAGCTAGGCTAGTTGCAAAAGGCTATGCTCAAACATATGGCATTTTTGAGATGAAATATTTGGGTGAGTTAAGATACTTTCTTGGTATTGTGATGATGAGATGTAATGATGGTATATGGCTATCCCAAAGGCAATATGGCTTGGATATGTTATCCAAGTATGGTATGACAGTATGTAAGCCTCTTTCAATACCATTGGAGAAAAATGTGAAGTTGAGTGTCGACTTTAGGGATGAGATAGAAGACCCTACTATGTTCAGGAGGATCGTAGGGAGTTTGATTTACATGACTATCACAAGGCCAGACTTGAGCTATGCTATTGACCTTGTCAGTCAGTTTATGTAGATGCCTAGAAAGCCTCATTTGGATGCAATTAGACATATATTGAGATATGTGAAGTCCACTTTACATTATGGACTTTTTTATGAGGCAGGTAAGGACGTACAGGTATTTGGATAAATAGATGCAAATTGGGCTAGTAGCATGGCAGACAGAAGATCTACTAGTGTCCCTTGGTAGTGCAGCAATTACATGGAGCAGTAAAAAGCAACCTACAGTTGCTTTATCGAGTTTAGAGGCTGAGTATAGAGGTGCCATTATAGCAGCATGTGAGGTGGTATGGCTGCAAAAGTTATTAGGTGATTTGGATGTGCAGGGAGATGGTCCAGTTGTCATTCATTGTGACAACATGAGTAGCATACAACTTGCTAGGAATCTAGTGTTCCATACTAGGACAAAACACATTGAGGTGCACTACCACTTTGTGAGAGAGAAGGTACTTGCAGGAGAGATTGACTTGGTATATGTGAGCACACAGGATCAGATAGCTCACATTTTCACAAAGGCATTGATGATGGACCGCCTGGCTAGATGGGTCCGCACGTCTACACTTAGCACATTGGTGGTCATTATGACACTCATATGGCCATTGACTTATCACTTATTATATTTAGTTTGTTACACCTACCTACAACTGGCAAAGTTATAGTGCTAGTCGATTTAATGTAGTTGGTTATGCACTGTTTGACTAATAAGGCCACTTTTCTTTATGTTGTATCCTATCTATACTTTGTGTACATTGTATAGTGTATGGAAGAAGAAGAAAAAATCAGCAAGAAATTTTTTTGGCCTCCATCTCTCTTCTTATGTTCTTGAGTGAGCTTCCTCTTGTGTATACAGTGTGTGTTTGGCACAGCAGCTCAAGCAAATCCCCCCATCACGTGATTCTTGACAAAACCCTCTTATGAGCGATGATAAATTCTTACCTTGGCCTCGAACTTAGCTGAAAATACGAGGGGTTACTTGGTTACTTGCCTTCGACGCTTGGACGCTACATTTAATACACTTGCTAAAAGCTATGACCGACTAGACCTGGGCCTTTTAGAAGAGCCATTGGCCACAACGGTACATATGCTGCCTTGCTCTTGGGAAGAATCAAAATTCATAATTGTTAAGCCTCCCCAAGTAGCTGAGGAGTTGATTGCCATCAAGATTTCCCATGAGCAAGTGCACAAACGACGAATCATCACCTCATATGACAAGAGTACGCTCTCTAGCACAAACCAAGAGATTCAAGAGTTGAAACAACTTGCGATCAACAACTCCTCTTTCCTATGAGAATGGTATGATCTTCGACTTCAATGGGAGCTAGAGGGTTTCCAAATCATGACTGACGTTGAGCAAAGAGGTGCCATCAACACCTCAAAGTATGACCCAACTTATGTAGCTCCGACCTCCTATAGGGTGTTGACCACCATTCGCAACTGACTCCTTGAAGAGCACATCATGATGCACCCCTATTTAGATCACATGTTTATGGAGGAGGAGTTACACATTGCTAGCCAAATAAACTTTGATGACTTTCTAATGGATTTCCTCACTTACCTCACCCACGTAAGCATTTGACCCGTTGACATAGACCACTATGCTCACATGGAGTATAATCCAAACTTCTATGCTTGGCTCATGTGAAAGTAAAACACTGTGAGCATGTGCTAAATGGCCTTAACCTTTCAACCTCTAATCCTAGGAAGGATTCTTCTCCTTTCCAAGGAGGAGGGGATAAGGTGTGGAACATAAAAACAAACCTTAAACCTCAATCAACGTCCAAAATCGGAAAAGAATGGATAAATATCAACTTATGATTGAGGAAAAGTGCCATAAATTTTTTGAGGAATGCATGGACTGTTTGAAGAAATTTTTCCTTTATTTATTTAAGCATTTCAATTTTCCATAAGTATTTTTTCCATTTCCTACATGTCTTTCTACAAAAAATTATCTAAAGAACACTAATGGTGAGTTGTGGCTTCATGATAGGCACCTACAATGGCACGATAGGAGAAAACCAACAAGTTGTCATTCTCAGAGGATGAGAAAGCAAAGTATGGCCTCTCAATGGAGACAAGAGCCTACAACCAATTCAACTTCAGGCACATCTTGAATTTGGAAGATGTAGTCATGGAAGAGCAAGCCATAAAGCAAATTATGAATCAAAGCAATTTGTAGAAGTACCTAGAGAAAATCGGGCAAGATGTGGATTATGAAAAGTGCATGGAGTTTCTCTATACTTTCAATAGAAACAGCGGCATCGTGACTGTGCCGATAAGGAGAGGCCACCTACCAAGTAGAAGTTGAGTTGACCCTATAGAGCTAGTGGAGAGAGCATTGGGCTTGTCCAACAAAGTTGAAAGACGGCCAAAAAGGGACGTGTAAAACATGCTGGGAATGGACAAAGTGATGGTCCACACTAATGACGGCATCAACTTAGTTGATATCCCCAACCCACAAGTCCAAACTACAAGACAAGATGATGCATGCCTTGTTTTCTAGCCAAAGGTGCAACACGTTGATGAGCAGGATCAATGTGCCAATGCTGGAAAGCATTGCAGCCAAGTCTTTAGATGAAGTGAACTTGAATGAATTCATGCAGAAGACAATTAAGACCTTAGCAAAGGCACTGAATATAGGTGGAAGACCCACAGGTGGAGTGTCCCCGGCCTCCAAGGCAAAAAAGAAGTCCACATCTAAGGCCTCAACCATTAGATTTAGTGGGGTCTTGGGTGCCATCATCAAGAAGGCATTAGGGGAAGTGCAAAGCGATGAAGGAGTTGATGAGACACTAGACAAGTCACCTCCCCACCAAGAGCAAGAACACTCTAGTGAGAGAACGATGAGTGATGAAGAAGGAGAACAGGAAACACAGTCTACTAGCCATGGAGGGGCCAAAAAGTCCAATAAGAAAACCCCCCAAAGGAAGGTAGAAGAAGAGAGAAAGAGAAAGGTAGATGAAGAGCTTGAGGAGCTTAGAAGGATAGAAGAAGAGGATATAACTAGGACCGTCTACATTTCAGTGGAGCAACCCTCCAGAGATGAGGAGTTGGGGCTACCATGAGCCCACACAAAGAAGAAGGCTCAGGGTTCCAAAGTGCCAAAAGTTATGCCACCCCCAGTAACAAAAGGCAAGGGCAAGGGTTTGATTGAGCCTATTTCACCTGTCCTAGTGCCTACCACCCCAATCTCTACACCCACCTAAGGCACATTAACCATAATAGATGCTAGTAATCTTATGGCTTGAGTGGAGTTTCTCGTCAATAAAGAGATAGCTCAAGATGCTAGTGGAAGAACCCTAGTTATGGGAACAAAGAGGTCAACATCTACAGATGCAGAGTCAAGACAAGATCCCAAGAGACATAAGATAGAAGCATCCACAATGACTACCCCTAGAGCATTGTCGTAGTCTACGAATTATGATGATTATGTAAGAGAACTCCTTTCACAGCTGAAGAGAGCAAAGGAGGAAAAGAAGATGGTTGTTGTCAAGTTAGAAGCAAAGAAAGACACACTAGCAGCCTTATAGCTTGAGAGAACCTACCAAGTGACTGGTTATCAAAGAGAAATAAGTGAGCTAAAGGTGGAGCTCAGGGCTAAGGAGAATCAAGAGGAAAGTTGGAGAAAGAGGCTTGAAGATGAGAATCAGAAGCTGGTGGAACTTCAAAGGGAGTACAAGTTCTTGATCCTACAACAAAAAGAGATGAAGGACACATGAAAAGAGTCTAGAATGCCATGGAGGAGTTTACAACTAGAGAAGAAGAGAGAGGGCCCAAAGATATCAGGAGAACATGGAAAATTTGGAGAAGACGGTGGTTGTAGAACTAGAAGAGAATAAGAGAGTAGAAAGAGAAATTGAGGAACAAGATTAGAGAATAAGTGCCTTATCTCGAAGGCATAATGAAAGCTTGGAAGAGATGAAAAGAAGAGCAAATGAATGGGTAGGTAGGAGTGAAAGAAGGTGACAAGATATTAGCAAAAAGCAGGGTAGAGGCCGCACAAATAAGCTTGGAAGCCCAACAACATGCCTTCCTCAATACTCTCTTGGATGCCACACAATAAAAAGAGGAGGAGGCTATTGAGTCACTAAGGAGAAAGCTGAAGATTGCTCGCTGGGCTCTAAGACACATGTTGCACATCCAACCACAAGTAGTAGGAACCAACCAGAGCCCACAAGATGAAAGCAACTACTTACTAAGGGCAGGCTTAATGGTCCAAGAAGTGGACTCTCTGATGGGACCTGAAATGGGCTGGCACTGTCTATGGCACTAGCCGGACCTCATACTCATAACAGACAAACATACCCTCATGGGCTCGCGGGCTAGGAGTGTCTATCTACTGCTAAAGGATAAACTGCCCTAAAGCCTAATCTATGCATTTATAGTTTTGTAGAGAACCCATACACATTGGCAATAAATACCACGATCACATACATGGAGGCAACCTCTCGGTAGAGACACTGTAGCCCCACTGCAGCTCTCCTACATCGCAGGGATTGGCCCCTTAATGCGCTGCTCAACATATAACACAAACGAACAAACTCCACTCTTCATTTCGAATCCAGGAGATATACCGTGTGTCCTTACTTGACAGTCCCTTAGGAAACCGACCCTCTATCCTACGGCAAGGGATAACCTTATGCTCTCAATCGTGGGTCAAATTCCTAAGAAAACAATTGCTATGCAGTCCAGGAGCTTTTCCATTGATACCATGAACTATGCATAGTACATAATGTGAACGGTTTAGTGCATAAACAGAAGAAAATCAGCATTGTACATCGTGCGAAACCAATCTTTTCATGATTTCCATGCTAGCGTTTATATAATGAGAAAAGACATCGAGCCTTACGTTCATGTTGCCTTTCCCTTTATTTTAAAACAATGTCCTATAGGCATGATGCAACACATAAATCGGATTTTAGTTTATATTTTGACGCTCAACCTCCCCTCTCACCCTACTGTTTAATGTTTTGCATTCGTTGATAGGTGAAAAGGTCGTTTTATGTGTTTTTCCTTATAAAGAAAGAGATAAACATGAACAGAAACATAGAAACGAGGGTAAACCAAGGCCAACCTCATGCTTTACCTTCATTATACGCTACACAAACACACATGTAATTTTTTGGAATTTTTCTTTTACCGTTTCCTAAATTTCCCCCATTTAAAACCCATTTTTCACCATTTTTTGGTATTTTTCCTCTATTTTCTTCAATTAAAAATGATAAAAAATTAATATTGATTGTGAACTGTGGCCCTTAGGTTCATTGACAGCAAAATTTTAGGTTTTTGTAGGTGTTATGTCTCATATTTCCCATTTATTTTGCAAAAACCCCATTTTTACCCCTTAAACGCGTGTCTTTCGGGTTTTATAACATGAATTTCAACCATATCACTTATGATTCTCTGATTTTCGGATTATAAATTATTGAAACTCATAGAAAACAACATCATAATGAATATTCAGCCCATGGGAACAATGTTTCATCAATCAAATAGCATAAAAACTCATTTTTTCTTCATAAAAAATTGAATTACCGCTTAGGCTTCTTGTTTCGGGATCTCAGTTTTGGTGCGCGACTGCGGGTCAGCCCACATTCAATGTCCAGTATCTTCACAATCAGCAATCTCTTTCCTTCACCATTCTTCATTTTCCTCTTGCACACAAGAACAGCCCCTTTGGGGAGAGAGAGGGAGGAGAGAGAAAGACTAGAATCAGATTTCTTCATTCCCACATCCATTTCACGGGCGAAGACAGGAGATAAGATCCATCAAGAGGGAGAAGATCAGGGGTAACATCGGTTGGGTAGGTTGTTTGGAGGCAGCAAATCATCATCATCAATATCTTGGCGCATTTTTTGGGCGCAAACTATCCACACTTCCTTCATCCTCTCTCTCTCTACAATTTCATGAGAAGTTTCATGTGGCATAAAATGTCCAAACTCCAAAAGACATGCCCGATTTTGACCTCTCAAGTGTCCACCTCTTCGCATCTTGACCATTTGTGGTATCTCTGCTCCAGATATGGGTGCTCAAAATAAGGAATTAACCGCCCCATCAACCAGCTTTAAGCTCTTTTGCAGGTCTCAAATCAGCCCCAACATGGACCTGCAATGCATTTTCCCGTATTAGCATACTTAGAAATAATAAGGTTTAATCTTATTAAGATTAACCTTATTTTTAAATTCTACTCCCTGCAGATCAGCTAGTAGAGCCGTAGACCTATTTTTCCCTATCCTGATAATCTTGTAGGGGCCATCCCATCTAGGTTCCAGCTTCCCTGGAAACAGCTCCCTACGCGCATCATAGTATATAACTAATTGCCCTTTTTTAAAGGTATACTTCTTTGCTTTAAGGTCGTGCAACTGCTTCATCTGACATTTAGCTATCTCCTCGTGTAATAAGCTCTGCAATTTCAGTTCATCCAAGGTGGGATATGGTCGTGAAACGTTCAAAGAGTGAATCCTCATCTCTCAAAGAGTGGTTAATTGCAAACCGTATGGTTGGCAACTCGATTTCAAGGGGTAACACACACTCTTTCCCATAAACTAATTTAAATGGAGTATGGCCGATAGCTCGCTTGAGCGTTGTATTGTACACCCATACTGCCACATACAACTTCCTATCCCAGTCTCGTTTCTTCTCAGAGACTATTTTAGACAAGATACCCACAAGCTGCTTGTTAGTACTTTTGACTTGCCCGTTTGCTTGTGGATTATAGGGGGTCGTTTTATTATGCTTGATTTTCCAAGATTCAGTCAAGCTTTTAATCACTTTATTCAAAAAGTGGGTTCCACGGTCCGACACTAGTTCCTTCGGTGGACCAAAACGGCAGATAATATGCTCTAAAAGAAAACTTGCAATCTCTTTTGCATTGTCCTACCTCGTCACCCGCACTTCTGACCATTTTGTAAAATAATCAGTTGCTACTATAATGTACCTCTTCTGGATAGTAGACGACGGGGTGATAGGACCCACAAAATCAATGCCCCACTTCTCAAATGGAAGGATGGCCATGATAGGCATAAGCGGGCGTTTCCTATTCTCTCTGATGTCATGTCTTTGACAGGTATCACATCTCTTAACATACTCAAAGGAATCTTGGAAAATGGATGGCCACCAATATCCAGCTCTTAAAGCTTTCTGTGCCGTCAACCGGCCAGCAAAGTGCCCTCCACATGCAGAGTCATGGCACTCTTCTAAGATGAAAGGAACCTCGTCAGGCATCACACATCGGCGATAGATATCATCAACACCCTGTTGATATAGTGTTCCTGCAATCAAGGAAAACTTCAAAGCCTGTTGTTTGATTTTCCTCTTTTCAGATTTTGATAAACCAGCTCCAGTCTCTCCCGTTGATAGATAATGCGTAATAGCAGTGTACCAAGATGGGATAGAAGCTGTACCAATTTTAAACATTTCTTCAATATCACTTCCTTCAACCAAAGTCTCTTTCGGCTCCCCGAAATCCACAAGGCATTCCACAATACCCTGCAACCTCGGTGGCTTACTCTTAATCTCATAATCAAACTCCTGCAAAGTGATTAACCACTTTGCCAAACGATCAGGCGGTTGTAGCTTGTTCATAAGCAATCTAAGCCCTTCCGCCTTCGTATAGAAAACTACCTTCTCATAGAGGATATAGTGCCTGAATTTTTTAGTTGCAAAGACCATCGCAAGACACAACTTCTCCATGTAGGTGTAGTTGATCTCTGAAATGCCCAATTTTCGACTAGCAAAAGCTATCGGATGATACCACTTTTCCTCCCAGATTTGGGCTAAACAGCAATTGATACTATGTATGGTAGCTGCTGAAAATATGTAAAATACTTCGCCTCTTTTAGGTGCTTTTAAAACTGGAGCTTTTACTAGCTCCTGTTTCACATCCTCAAAAGCTACCTTACAAGGATCGCTCCATTCAAATAGACAACTAAAGGATAACAAGTTTGTTAGTGGCAACGTCCTTTCTCCCAAGGCATTTATAAACCTCTGATAATACCCTATCAATGACAGAAAGCTATGAACCTCTTTCGGAGTGCGTGGTGGACTCATGGCGACTATAACCTTGATCTTTTCAGGGTCAATTGCGATTCCTACTGAATTGACCACATGGCCTAGCAACAGCCCATAACGCACTCCAAAGACACACTTCCGTGGGTTAAGAGTGATACAAAATTGTCTTCAGCACTCAAAGTACTTTCTTAAGATAATCAACATCCTTTCCCTTATAGTGGCTGCCCCCAGGTCATCGATAAATACTTTCAACTCATCTGGGGAGATCACCAAAGGTCTTGTCTGATGTTCGTTGCCATAATCCAGGTGCATTGCACAAACCAAAGGCCATCACATGGTACGCAAAAGTACCAAAGACAGTAATGAAAGTCGTTTTCAACTTGTCCTCTTCTGCAATTGCCATTTGATTATAAACCGCAAAGCAATCCATGAACGAATATATTTTCCTACCTGCTGATTGATCCAAAATCTGATCAATAAATGGCAACGAGTAGTAATCCTTAACCATCTGCTTATTCAGCTCTCTAAAATCTACACATAGTCGGATCTGGTTGTTTTTCTTCTTCCTGATAACAACTGGTGAACACCATTCTGTATGTTGTACTGACTGGCCAAAGACCAAGCCACTTTTAACCAGGTCGGCAAGCCAACTCCTAAAAGTTGTTGCACTAAACAGGTGATTTTTGCTACTAATTATACTAATTCAGTTTAACCTTCCATAATATTTACGACGTTTGTTTGTAGTAGTCCAACTAAAAAAAGCAAAACTCCAGTAAACATACTTAATCTCACACTTCGTTGCTTTTAAACTTTTAAAGTTAGGTCTTTATATTGGGCACTAAAACGCTAAACCTAGGATAACTACAGTTACCCTCCATCTTTCAGGAGCGGCTCCTCATAAATTTCTCTTGCCATACTAGTGGCGGTTTATCCTGGAAGTTTTGATGTTTAACTTTAAGAAATTTGTTTCAAGGTATAAATCCCTTGGATCTATTTGAATATCCCCATTTAAATTCCTTTTTATATTTCTCTTCTCCAACTGATTAAAATTAATTCTTTTTATTTATTTAAGTGATAGCAAACATTCAAAACAAATTTTCTAACTTACCATAAACCCATAATTTTAATTCCTTATAACGTTTCCCCTCTCCGTATTGCAATTCCGTCGTTGCTTTTAATGTTTAGATAATTAATTCGTTTTGCGAGAATAACATCCTTTCTTTCTTCTTCTTTACTAAATACCAATCAGGATAAAAACAGGTACTCTCTGCACTCTAATGTAAACACATACATAGTTTATTTTCAATCCCCATATTTCCCTTTAATTTATCAGTTAGTCCTAGTGGCCTTCCATTCTTAACTCTTTTGATCGCTCAAATAATATTTATAGAAAAATAAAATATAGAATTTCAACTTAGATACTGAAGCTTCCCCTCATACCATCAAATAATGAAAAATCCATTTTTGTATAGAAACTGTTACTTTTCTCTTAAAAACAACTATTTTTGAATTTTTAAATATATTGAATAGTCTTTAATCATTATGAAAAAAATTCAATAAATTTCCAAAATTACTTTCTTTATGGAAAAAATATCATAACTTATAATTTTTCAATCAGCAATTCTATAAAAATGCATTTGTAACCTTTCTAAACCTTTTTCAAGCATTTTCAACTATTTTCTATTTTCAAAAAATAGAAACATGTCCACATAAATACAAATAACCATTCAACATAGGAAAAAACATTTCAAAGCATTTTCTAAAAATAATAAACTGAAGATTTACCCATGCTATAACTTCTATTTTTGTTAAATGGTTTAAGCGCATACTTGTAAAATCCACGGGTTGTCGTCCCCTCTTTGGAAGCTGTGTCCTCTTTCCGTCTAGCCACTATCCAATCATTGTATATCGCAAGCTCATCCTTTCTAGTCTCCATGCAACTTTGTTGTTGGAATGAACACCATCTCCATGAAGAAGGAACACATAAATTCCACCACTTCTATTACCAAGAAGGTGAAAACCCACAAAGAATCATTCTTTAAGTGCTCCCGCTCATTAGATCTGACTTTAAAGTTCTCCCACTTGTAGGATTCTCAATGCTTTGCTTATTTGGAGAAAAGATGGAAATAGAACATTGGATGCTTGATTTTCTTTGATGTGTTGCATATGAACTAGCTTTTTTGGAAATGAAACTGAACCTTAGGATTTTAATATTTTCATAAAGCTAAAACATTATCTGATCTTTTTGGTTTCCACTTCGTGCAGTCCTTGCGTGGATGAGAGCATGATGATGCAAGAGTGCTAACATAGTTGGAGGCATGGGCGGCAGTGGCCATCTCCACCACCCCTATCCTTACGACTATGAGCATTGACCCAAAATTTTGTATTCTCATCACAAGTGGCAACCATTTGCAAGAACCAATCTTTTCCTTCCTTCTACTTGGAAATGACCTCAAAATGGCATCAACCAAAGGTCCTCTCCATTGCAGTCCATTTTGACCCAAATATGCGAGGAAGATCGACTCGATTGTTGGTATGATAACCTCCTTTCCCCAGGACGCCCTTCCCACCGCAGCTCCCACAAGCGATGCTACCTTCCCCTCTGCAAACACGACACTTTTTTCTTGTCTTCTGTACTTCAGTCAAGTCACTTAGTCTTTATCATGTCAGTGTCCACATGAGTTTAGTCTATGTCTATGAGCCACCATAGCTGCCATGCTCTAGATCTTGTGTTTTCACATGGTATTAGAGCACAACTGAGCATGGCTTAGCATGTCTCAAGTCCTCTCTCTGCTCTCTCTACTCTCCTCCATCATTGCCCACCAGCTAAAGGCTAAGTAATGACCTCATTTCTCAACTCTACCTTCACCAATCTGCCATGGCAACCATAGCCACACAATACCTACCTCTGATGGAGCTCTCAAATCCCTTGATACAAGCCATAAATCAACACGCTTCCTCTAGATAGTTGTCCCTATACTCAGGGTGCTTCTTCCAAGCACTTCAAAAGATAGCATGGTGATCATATGCTCCAGCACTGCAAAAATTCGACCTCACTACCTATCTACGCCTGCAATTTGTTTGTACGCCCTGCGTAGTCCGTTGTCATACCGCTACGCACACACCGTGTAATAAAAATCTAGAGTGTGGATTTCTTATTGATTTAGAGAGCCAATGCCATATTAGACATTAGTGTTAGTGTCCATGGTTCAAAAATATTAGATTTTTGGACAAGTTTTAGTCAATTTTTGATATTTTAGATATTATCTCTTCTAAAAAATCATAAAACTATAGACAACTTCTAGATTAAGATGACATGTAAAAGAAATCATGTAGCTTTTAGCCAATTTGAGAGGAGTTTATGTAAAAAGAGAGATTGGCAAAATCGGACGACGCGCAATCACTGTTTTCAGGTAGTGAACATCACTCCAAAGTGGGAGATGAAGAAGGAGTGATCTGGCTGAGTTTTGGCTAGGTGTCCTGGTATTTTACCACCCTTTTGGAGCCAATGAAAGCATCAGATTGGCAATTTGAGCAGCATAAATGAAGGTATTATTTTATACACGTTTTTGTCTATTAAAGTTTTATCTTCTCATAATGTTGAAATAAAGTGACAGGCTTCATCTGTGTTAGTATTCTTCTTCATTTTCTATTTCTTTCTAGGAGTATGCTTCTACATCTTCTATTTCTTCAAACCCCTTCTCTTTCGTCTACTCCTCTCCTTGAATCTCCCTTCATCTTGTTGTCTCTTACCCCCATTGTGGACTTTCGACACCAAATGCTTTGACACTGTGTTAGGGGAAGTTTATGCTATCATCAGAGGTGAATTTTGGAAGATATTTGGGATGATTTGGGGCTGAAATCTTTAGCCATATTCAAAGAATTAGCTACATTATTGTTCTTTTAATTCATTTATTACGCTACAAAAGACATCTTGTCAAAATATGCAAGTATTATGCGCCCTTATGGTAGGGCAATGTTTGTAGATCATTCATAGATGCTTTGAGTTGAATTAAGAGGAGTTTTTTCTCTTATTTCTTGGCTGTGTTAACTTATCCTTATCAAGAACTCAATTTGAAGCTCTCTTGAAGCAAGCCTCTTTGCCCTACAAGCCTTGTAATTGACTCATAAGCTTTTGTTCCTAACAGTCTACATTGAGTGTAATCATGCAAAGTTGATTCATCCTATGGCATCATGTTTGAATGATGGGATGCAGCGTTATTTATGATACATGAAAGCATATTATACTTGATTTTATATTTTTTTATTACTCTTATAGTCAAGAAAACAAGCTTGATTTGAGTTAGAACTTATGAGATAATACACTTGTGATCTTTGCTAAGAACATGGAGTTGGAAGCTCTATTAACATCTTTAAGAACTTGGCTTGAAACCTTCAACCCTTCTCTTATGTCTACCATCTCGGGAGTCTACACTCTTGAACCCCTATATATTCTTCTCTCTCAAACCCCTGTGATTTACTGTGAAGTACCTCTTGAACCTTTAAGAACATGGAGTTGGAAGCTCTATTAACATCTTTAAGAACTTGGCTTGAAACCTTCAAGCCTTCTCTTATCTCTACCATCTCCAGAGTCTACACTCTTGAACCCCCATACATTCTTCTCTCTCAAACCCCTGTGATTGACTGTGAAGTACCTCTTGAACCTTTAAACATTCGTTGTAGTCTAGACACTTATCTCTTGAAGACACATCTCTATCTATCTTGTCCAGTTTTCTTTCCAAACCCCTCTGGTGACCTTTAACCCTACACACTGCGACACCATATGTGCAACAATCTTATCCAAGATCATAGGGCTTTGGAATCCCATTAGCCAAGCTTCATTTCCATATAAAAAGTTGTAGAAATTGTTGAGCATACATTGCACACAGAGTGAAAAACCAGGCTGCCACCAGAAACCCTAATGCAGACTCCATAGCCAAAACTCAAAAGCTTCATCTCTCCTTCATTTTCTCTCTCCTGCCATGTAAATCAACCTCCTGCCACTCTGATCTAGCATCCTACTTAGTTCCCAGCAATTACTTTGGCATCAAATCATCAAGGAGGGGAGATATTGGCAGATTTTCAAGCGTTTCAAGAAGATTCAAGCATAGTGTCTCTTGCAGTGACTCTCGTCACTCGTGTCAGCTTTGGATTTCATCAGATCTGAGACTTTTTGGGCTACTCCAACATCAAATCAAGGAGGGGAATACAACATTGAAGATCCTAGAAGTTCTTGAAGACCTATTGAAGATTTTCCAAGCATCTAGCTCCACATATATCGCTTAATACTAGTCACTTAGTGCTTTTTGGGCACTTGTACTTGTTAGCACACTCAAGATCATTTTTTATGCTACTAAAATCTAAGAATTTTGGAGCTGATTTTTTGCTATTCTTGCAACTCCCAACATGGGCAAGGACTCTTCGATAGTTTGCTTAAGGGGGTTGGGTTTCACACCTGGCAGACCCGTATCAAGCTTATCCCAATGAAGAAGGGTCTTTGGGCTATCACAAGTGGCAAAGAAAAGAAGCCTCATGATGAAGACTTGGCAATCACTTGGCAAAAGAATAATGATAAGGCTCAAGCCATTATCAAACTAGAGCTAGATGACAACTATATCAACCATGTGGATAACTGTGATACTTCACATGATACATGGAAGAGACTTGACACTTTGTTTGGTGCATAGTCTAAGTCATCAAAGTATGATCTCTTGATTGAATTTTTCAGGCTTGACATGAATTCTAGCACATCACTTGCTACACATCTAAATTACATGGAAGGACTTCTAACCTAGCTTACAAGAATAAACATTAAAATGGAAGAAGAGATTTGCATTAGTGATCTACTTAAAAGTTTGCCACCTGAATATAATAATGTATCAACAACCTTAATAAATATACAAAACCCTAAGCTTATTGATATCCAGACATCATTATTAGAGGAGAAAAAGAAGCTGAAAACTAAGGAAGAACCAAGCACCTCTAGAGAACAAGTGTTATATGTTGGCAACAGGTACAAAGGCAAGAAGGACCAGATTTTCTGTGATTTTTGCAAAAGGACCCGACAAAATGAGAATTTCTGCCACGCCAAAAAAAGGTCCTAGAAGGCCTATCTTGCTACAGTGAAAGAAGAAAACCATGGAGCAAAGGAAGAAGAAGAAGAAGAAGAAGACCATCAGGAAAAGGACAAGCCTTATCAGTCCTTCTACGCCTACTCTGATAGATTGTTTTAGCCTTGTAATGTCTAAAGCCCAAATGCTTCTATCATAAGCTTGTAAATTCCTCATGTAGCCTTGTACTATAGCCTTTGTACACTTTATGAGGCCCCTATTATAGCCTCTGGATGTCCACCATGTTTGTGGTACCCACACTTAGCCTTTTTTGTGACAACCTCTAGTGTTTTGCCATGTTTATGGTGTACCCACACATTGGAAGCGTTACTTTCACTAAAGCCTCTACACACTTTGTACTTTTGGCTGTGATTGAGGAGGGGTGTTGAGATTTGCAATCACATCCACGATGCCTCTTTGTAAGAGCAAATGGGCTAAGGACATGCAGGCTGCAAGAATCCCATGGGCATAGAGAGAAAGACTAGCACCTACCCATCTCTATATAACATTGTGCTTGGATGTCACTTTCATATGAGATGAATGCAATGTCATTGTCACTTTGTTATTCAACATAGTGTACTTGTTTCTTGTCTTCTGTACTTCAGTCAAGTCACTTAGTCTTTATCATGTCAGTGTCTACATGAGTTTAGTCTATGTCTATGAGCCACCATAGCTATCATGCTATATATCCTGTGTTTTTACATAAAATAAGTTCGCTAAAAATGGAATGGAAATCATTCAAATGAGAGGAGATAGCAGTCCCTTCCTTTATGCAAAGGTTCATAGGATTTTTCAACCAATACAACTATGATGTAGGACTTTGCTTATCATAGAGAGAACATATTTTATCCCATAACTGCCAAGCACCACCCTCAATCTCAATGATTGAGATAAACTAGCTTAGACAAAGACGAGATAGTGATGGATTTGTATCTCATCAAGCTCATCCCAATTATCTCTATGCCAATTTTGCAACTTTATTCGCTTGGTCTTTAATGGCTTAACTTGTTTCTTTTTACCAATACATGCCAAATCCAGGTCTTCCAATATTGGAAGCTATTTCCATCCAACGTTTCTATGTTAAAGATAGCACTATGATTGGAAGCATTTGAAATACTTTCCATTATGTTTACAAACCAAAGAGAGTATGTTCTACTATAGTAATAGTACATAAGCCCCAAAACTAAGCCAAAAAGTGCACAATAGGAGAAATACTGCGCTAGTACATTGATGTCCACAAGCAGGAAGCATTAGAGTAATCAACCCATGTTTACTCTCAAAAAAATTGCTCAAGATTGAGTTTTAGCATGGATGTCCATAAAAGTACATTAAAAAGGTATATAACTATCAACAAAAGATGAAAATGCAAATCTCCCATTGCTAGGGATATTCGAGTACCAATTAAGATATTTAATACAACTACTATTGCAAGAAAATATATAAATCACCAAGGTACCAAATGCTATAATGTCAAGCATATAGATGCAATCCCAAGCAAAGGAGTGTCATGGATGCAAGCCCATTGTGCATAAGAGATCTCCAAGAGCAATAGAGATCCACCAATCTACAACTAACTCACTGCATATGAACAACAAAGTTCAAGTAGATAACCAAGCATGCATCCAAAGTTCACAACCCCATCTACTAGGAGAAGGTACTAGGTGTACAAACAAAAGCTAAATCAACCCACAATCATCAGTTTGTGCAAGGAAAATGTTATCAAAGTTCTCCCACGGAATCTGACGACATATTCATAACATGAATGATTGACCAAGCTTATAAATGAAAAACAATAGAAAAAAATAGCAACTGTAAGTATGTATCCAAAGGAGCTCAAATACAAAACTTAGAGCTCAACATAAGCATATTTGGGCATAATAATCAATGCCAAACATTAATCATACATCCATGTAGGATACCCAAAGCATCTATAGAAATCCAACACATAATCATTTACTATTCATGCTTGTTTCCCATACGGTATTTTAGGAACCTTCCAAATACTAAGCTAAAAAATCTCTAATCAATCTAAAAGGCTTTTTAAAGCATCAATACATCACCTATCATTACAAACTTTCCCCTATAAGCATTAATTAAGCATTAGCCAATCAAATACTAGCTGCCCAAATAGTGGATGGTAGTTTGTTTTGAAGTGTGGAGCAATGGTTAATCAAAAACTTGTTGAAATATTTGCAATCACACCTACTTTAGTCCCTTTTTGAGGAGTAGTGAGGGCTAAGGACCAGAATCCCATATGCACAGTAGGAGAAAGTACCACCACTCAAATCCTATAAAGCATTATACTTGCACTCTTTTTCTAATGCAATGATAGTACTCTTTTCTTTCCAGTAAAGTGTCATGTCATTGTCAATACACAAGATTGTGTTTATGAGTCCAAGTATCAATCTTGGAACCTAATTCACTTGTGTAACAATTTGTCCTAGTTAGGGTCAATGTCTTCATGAGTTCTTTTTTCCTCTTTTAACCTTCCGCATCTGCCATGCTCTAGATCCATGCTTTTCACATGGTATCAGAGCTCAGTTGAGCATGGCCCAACTCTCCTTTCAATCCTCTCAGCTCCTTTCCATCTCTACTCAGCTGAGTTTGAGTACTGGACCCTATCTCCAACTTCATTTGCATTCCTACCTTCAATGAAGCTTCCATGGCAGCTATAGCCAACAGCACCCTATCAGCTTGAAGCTTTCATATCTCTCTCCAGAGGCCAAATCTCTCTAAGATTCCTTCTAGATAAGTGTTTTTCTACTTCCAAAGCTCCTCCTTGGCACCTCAATTATTGATATTGGGCAACTATAGCTTCAGCATTGCCTCTTTTCAGAGTCATTGCCATAACTATGTCTGTAGACAACACCTACCTACCTCTCTTGGAGCAGCCATATCTCATCAACCAGGCCATATCTCTTTGAGCTTTTTGCTCAAGAGTTTTTCTTCAGGTCAAGGCGCAACTTCTTGGCACAAAAATCAAGGATATTTATGCATATCATGCCCGGTATTTGCATTTTTCCAAATCTGGGTGTAGTTTTGACAGCGACCACTTTGAAGGCTTAGATCTCTCAAATCAGGCAAAACGAGTACAAACCCTCTTAGGGGGAGTTAGAATCATTAGTGAGGGCCTCTATATTAAAGGGTTTGAGAAGATTCGACCTGTGGAGCTCGTGGGAGCTCATTTACCAATTGCTAGTCCTTGTTTTGATAGGGTATCCATAGCCAATTATCTTCAAGCTCATTTTTCCTTCATTTTCTCTCTCCTGCCACTTAAACCAAGCCAAGGCCACTCTAATCTGAAGTTTTCAGCAAGTATTCAACCATCAAATCAGCAAGGAGGGGAAGCTATGAAGATTTTTTGAAGATCATCAAGTCAAACTCAAGCGACAAACATCAAAGTTCAAACTAGTATCTTTTGATACTACACTGCCATTGCTTGTGTCTTTTGACACATTAAAATTCAACTCTACTACTGAAAAAATTTAGAGTTTCAAGGTTGATTCTTGATGAAAATTATGAAGACTAAGATTTGAAATATCTTGAAGGATTTTTTGAAAGGTTGAAGATTCAAGGACATAGTGTCCATTGACACTCACCTAGTGCTTCTTGGCACTTATACTCAACTACTCTGCTGCTGAAATCTAGTGCTGATCTACTGTTGCTCTAGCCTTCTAACATGGGAAAAGACTCTCCAACTGCTCGCTTCAAAGGATTTGGGTTTCACACTTGGCAGACTTGCATCAAACTCATCTTGATGAAGAAGGGTCTCTGGGCCATTACTAATGGACAAGAGAAGAAGCCCCAGGATGCTGCCCTAGCAGCTACTTGGTAGAAAGCTGATGACAAAGCACATGCCATTATCAAACTGGAGCTAGAAGATAGCTATATCCACCATGTGGATAACTATGAGACTTCACAGGATACATGGAAGAGACTTGACACTTTGTTCGGTGCACAGTCTAAATCATCAAAGTATGGTCTCCTGATAGAGTTTTTCAAGCTTGAAATGAAGTCCAACACATCACTTGCCACACATCTAAATTACATGGAAGGACTTCTGACCCAACTTGCAGGAATCAACATTAAAATGGAAGAAGATGTTTGCATCGGTGTTCTACTTAAGAGTTTTCCTCCTGAATATAATAATGTATCAACAACTCTAATTAATATGCCAAACCCTGAACTTTTTGATATCCAGGCATCACTGTTAGAGGAGGAAAAGAAGCTAAAAACTAAGGAAGAACCAAGTACCTCTAGAGATGAGAATGCATTATATGTTGGCAACAGGTACAAAGGCAAGAAGGATCAACTCTTATGTGATTTCTGCAGAAGGACCGAACACATCGAGAAGTTTTGCCACGCCAGAAAGAGGTCCCAAAAGGCTTATCTAGTTGTAGTCAAAGAAGAAGAAGAAAACAGAGAAAAGGAAGAAGAAAAAGAAGAAGACCACCAGGAGAAGGACAAACCTCATCAGTCCTTCTATTCAAATAGACTTTTTTAGCTTTGTATTTCCTAGCCCTAATGCCTCAGACATAAACTTTTAAACTCCTCAGTTATCCTTGTACTATAGCCTCTGTACACTTTGCGAGGCCCTTGCTACAGCCTCTGGATGTCCATCATGTTTTTGGTACCCACACTTAGCCTTTTCTACGATAGCCTCTGGTTTTTTTCCAGGTTTATGGTGTGCCCACACTTTGTAAGTGTTGCTTTCACTAAAGCCTCTACACACTTTGTACTTTTGATTGTGATTGAGGAGGGGTGTTGAGATATTTGCAATCACACCTACTTCAGTCCCTTTGTGAGGAGTAGTGAGGGCTCAGGACTAGAATCCCATATGCACAGTAGGAGAAAGTACCACCACTCAAATCCTATAAAGTATTGTACTTGTACTCTTTTTCTAGTGCAATGATAGTACTATTTTCTTTCCAGTAAAGTGTCATGTCGCTGTCAATACACAAGATTGTGTTTATGAGTCCAAGTCTCAATCTTGGAACCTAATTCACTTGTGTAATAATTTGTCCTAGTCAGGGTCAATGTCTTCATGAGTTTCTTTTTCCTCTTTCAACCTCCATAGCTTCCGCATATGCCATGCTCTAGATCCGTGCTTTTCACAAAACTCGTATCCTACATGAAATATCACATTCTATCTTGGTTGGTACAATAGTAGTTTGGAAATGGCCACTTCTTTTGGTTTTTGGAATGCTACCTTAGCCCATTCAAACTTGACATCCTTCTTAGTGAGGTAATATAATGGGAATGCCAATGTCATTCTTAGATAGTGCATGTCCTAAGACACATATATGGTTAATCCAAAATTATAATTTCAAGGGATTAAGTGATAGTCCATATTCTTTGTATCTGTCAAATATCTTTTGAAAGTTTCAGAGGTGTTTTTCCCAATTGGACTTAATTCATATGTCATCACACCATGTACCATAGTGATCTTGAAGAGTTGTAGTTGGTGTTGAGGAATTATCCCTCCATGTGTGGTACACATTAGATTCATTGAAGACTAATTTCTAGCATGAACATGCCCTTATATGCGTTTAGCATTGAATAGAATTTTTGATACTATACCTAATTTTTGAGCTACATGAGGTTATAAATTTGTTGTATGAGTTTCATCTATACACATTGACCATAATTTTGATTTTCTTTTTCTTTGAGGTGACTAGTATTTGTAGTGGGTTGGAGGACATGTCTGTTGTTGGGATCTTGGATAGTGCTCTACTATCTTTTCTATTTCTACTTCACATATTCTTTTGTGCCTCCTTTTGAGGGTCTCTTTTTAAGATTTAGGTGGAAAGAGTGGCCATGAGTTTAAGATGTTCTTTGGAAATTAAAAAGAGGATGTTTTGAATTTTATTCAAGACTCTGAAGTGGTGTTTGCAGTGAGATGGATTTGCAATAAGATACAAGGAGTGGCTAGAGAATGATTGATTGAGTATATGGCCCAACAAGTTGCTACACAACTGCCAATGTATGTGGATTATGAAGATGATAAGCTAGCTATGATACATAAAATTATAAAGATAGAGGATGTAAATATAGTATGAAAATACTTTTTTTAATATGCAAACAAAAAACTATAGTGTAAAGCAAACACTCAAGCGTTTGAAGCTCTATGATTTAGGAGAAAAGAGTCCTTGAGCTATGCAAGAGAAACATCCAATTGTACCAATTGGAGGGCTCCACTTCATCTCAATGTGGAGTTGAAGAAACTTGAGATATATGAATCAAGCAACAAATATTTCTAGTGAAAAGGAGTGGGAGAAGTTTGTCAAGATTGTGGGAGAGAAGGAAGGAGTCTCACTTGTAGCTTTCTTGCTTGCACAATGGGGGAATACACACAAAGGTGGAGGCTGAAAAACAGTTTTCCTCTTCTTAGTTGTGTAAGCCAAAAGAACTCTCATACAAAGAAATAGAAGAACCCTATATATGGGTCTCAAACCAAACTCAACTAACTAAGGTGGCATACTAACTGAGCCACGAACTAGAGTAGATAAGGATAGCTATCATGTAGCTATTATTCATGGGCGGTGTACCAACCACGTCTACAACTGACAAGTCGGTGACATAAATACACAACGGTCACCCTGGCGTATCACGAGTGGAGCTCGATATCTCAACACTCCCCCTCGAGCTCAATCCCAATTCCTGCACACCAAGCAGGTCTCTGAACTTGCGCAGCTTCTCTGCGCCCAATGCCTTCGTGAATATGTCAGCTACCTGATCCTCTGTGCTGACATAAACTAGATCAATAAGACCTAGTAAAACCCTCTCTCGCACATAGTGATAATGCACCTCAATGTGATGGACCTAAAAACGGGCCGCCACTGGCTCATGCACTAGCCGGACCTCGTCCCTATGCACAAGACAACCCCTCGGCCTCGCGGCCAGGAGCGTCTATCAAAATCTCTGCCTTCCTACACATTGCGTTTGTAATACGTTGTAGTCCAACTGATCCTAACCCAATATTACTCCTCAGAGGGAGTCCCTTTCACATAGCCAAAAGGCTCGAATCACATACACATGGGGTTCCTCCTACGGCTGAATGCCGTCAACCCTCTGCGACTCTCCTACACCTTGGGGATTGGCCCCTCGATGCGTCGCTCAACATTTAGACATTTCGCACAAACGTCGCTCAAGGTACCAAATAAACGTGTCCAGGAATGTACCATTGTCCTTACTTGATTTCCCCTATAGGATTCCACGACTAGCCTACAGCATGGGTATCTCACTGCCTCTCAACGTAGGTCATATCCAAAACCAATTGCAATGCATGTCCAGGAGCTGATCACTGATACTCTTAAATTCGTTTCATGCTCCATGCATTTGGTGGATGCCTAGTGCTCAAACATTTAGCAAACAGTATCGTGCACAAGTGCAAATCATTCTTTCATGTTTTTTCTTTCTAACCGCTTTGTGCTTCGTTGCATGGGCTTAGCACCGAGGTGATCCTCGTGCTACTAAGCTCTTGATCTTAATTATCATCCGTCTTAAATGCTATGCATAGAAATCAGCAACTTTCCCATCATTTCACACGGCATTTAGACATATTTCAACTTCTCTACCCTTCCCCGTTTAAATAGTGCATCGTTGGATAGGTGTATAGGGTATTTTGACGTCATTTTATGTATAGAAAGCGGAAAAAACCACACTAGCAAAAGAAAGTGGGGTTGAACTGAGGCAAATCCTCATGCTTCAGTCCCCACAACCATTCACAAGCATTGCTCTTATTTATCCTTATTTTTCGGAACCCAAAATGTATTTTTTCCCTATTTTTCATGGTTTTTCCCTATTTTCCCTTATTTTCCTGCATTATTTAATTGCTGGAAATTCAAAACAGGTTATGGGCTGTGGCCCTTAGTTCCTTCTTGCAGAAAAATGAGAATTTAGTTGATGTTCCTATCCATTTTTCCATTTTTATGCCAAAAACCCTCATTTTCCCTTGTTTTTCATGTTTTACGTGTTTTAGCATATTATTTTGACCCACAAAATGCATATTTTTCTGATTTTTTGATCATGACCAGCAAGAACTCATAGAAAACAATATCATGAACAATTATTATCCCACATGAACACCATTTCATCCATCAAAAGCCATAAAAACTCAAATTTCCTTTGAAAATTTTAAATTACCGCTTATTTGCGTGTTTCGGGTTTCATGTCCATGGCTGTAGATTTGGAAAACAGCAGCACTTCATGTCCAGCAACATCACAAATCACCATTCTCAGCCCGTATAGCAATCCGATCCATGCCGGACAAGCCTCCACCATTCTTTCTTCTTCCTTCTTCTTCCCACATGAACTTGCCTTTAGAAGAGAGAGAGGGAGGAGAGAGAAAGACTGAAATCAGAATTCTCCAAAGAGGGCATCATTACGCGGGCGAAGGGCGGCGATAGAGTCAGGATACAGAGGGTAGGCAAGGGCCATTGTCAAATGGGGGGGTTGTGTGCAGGCTGAAGATTGCCTCCTCCTCTCCCTAGCGCATTTTTCGGCGCCTGTTGATGGCGCCTTCTTCTCCCTCATCCCACGTTTTTTTTTCATGCATCTCTTCTCAATTGGCATAAAATGTTGGGCTCCCAAGAGTCACTTACTCATTTGGGCCAAATTTTGTCCACCTCTTCGTATCTTGACCGGTTTCTTGGCCATTTCCCCGTCCGGACTCGGAATCGAGCTCTGAAAAATCCTGGGCGTCCGGCTTAGCATCCCGCATTGGCCAGTAGCTTGTGTCAACCCGCACGACTGTCTGAAAAATTATGAAAAATCAACAAGTGTCGCTCGGGCGCCTTTAAAGCACTTTGGCGCTTAAAATCGTCCTAGATCGAGCCGCCGCCTTTGACAGTGAATATTTTTCCCTTGATATTCATAATTTTTAGCTATTTTTAAGCACTTCCCGTCACCTAAATTCCGCTCTCATTGGCGACCACGGGATAGGGCGACTCAGCCCGTCAAATCCACGAACATATCTGCACATAAATAACCAAAGAAGCATCAAACTGATACAAAACAATTATCATCATAAAACTCAGCACAATGCTCCCCCTACCCCTGGCAGAACCAAGGCATAACATCCACAAGGAGGAGGCCTAGCATCATTTAATAGAAGATCCGAAGCGAGTCACTAACCAGCTGCTCCAACACAGCCAAACTAAAAAGAACTGCCAAAGAGGTTGCCCTAAGTGGTAGTCTGAACTACTGACCAACTAAAGACAACACAACTAGGAGCTCCTACAAGGCGAGGACTCCTATAGCCTGATCAAAGAGTAGTTTCCTTCAGTACATCTCTTCTTTTAGGTTTTTTATTTTATTGACATACTTGGGCATGTAAAAAGGAGGGAGCTGAGCGTAGTGACCCAAGGAGATCAGGGCATCGGTCTCAGGACCTGTTTCGGCACCCAAGAACCTACCAAGCCCTCGCAAGGCGACACTTAATCCTTTTCTAACGCTCACTTTTATTTTCGCTCCAACCTTCCTTGTTTTGGTATTATTTATCCAGCAAGAAGCCACCCCTAGGGAGACAAGGTATCGGCCCCGGGTCTGACTTGTCCCCAGGAACCTACCAGGCCTTCGCAAGGCAATGAGCAACGGCTTATATATTTTCATTTTTTTTCCTCTTCTTTGATAGGGGTTAGAACCCCTTTTTACACACCTTCGCATTTATATTCATCTTTTAGGATATTCAGGATTTCTTGACATCATTATTATTATCTTCTAGCAGGCTTCTCTAACTGCCTCACTACTAACAGGAACTCCTAGAACGGCTGCCTAGCAGGCTAGCAGAACAGAGCCACTAGGGCTTCCTTCTAAAACAGATCTTTCAATGTCTAACAATGTCTTTACAGAAGGCAATGGCTACTCCGACCTCCCTCAAACATACGTAGCCTAAACCTGGGACTTCATGCCTTGGTTGCCGGTCCCCAAAAAAATAGATCCCCTCCACAAGTACAAATACACATATAACAGGAAAGAAAGGTACTCGTAAAGGAGAAATATCACCTGGAGTGGCCATAAGAAGCTTCCATCGCAGCAAAGGCTCCTCCAGGCTCCACAAAATTCCACAACCCGCAAAATCTGTCCAGCACAACACTTAAAACAAAAACCCAATTAAACGCACCTGCACTAGACATGCAAATGGCCCTCTTGGCCTAATGAAATCAGACATGACTTTGCTACAAAACTGAATCGGCCCTCTTGGCCTAATGAAATCAAACAATACTATGCAGAACATCCACCTGGAAACAACCATGCTAGACATCAAAGCATACTATTCCCAGGGGAACAGGGCTTGTAGCCCTAACCTAGGTGCATTAAATTATGACCTATCCCTCCTGCGTATATCGCAAGAGGTGTTCGCATCACATGTCGTCGAATCAGTCTGTGGGCCCGAGATAATAAAGGCAGATGAGTCTCGCTTACCCTCTGCATCACCCAAATCAACCATTGTCTGCCAAAGAGGGCATGTTCAGAAAGCATATCCCACAAACGACCAGGTCCTGTCTCACCATCAATAGATATATCGGGACAAGGGCCACAATTAAAGAAGAGGTCCTCTTCATACGCAAGATTAGCCAATGAATCGGCAAACTGATTCCAATTCCGTGGAATCAGCTGAAAAGACACTCGATCGAATTCGTCTAGCAGGGCTATGGCAGTATAATGGTACATACAAAGGATCGGGTTCCGCACCATGTACGTCCCAGTGAGTTGATTTAAAACCAACTCAGAGTCCCCTTTTATCAACAACTGGCGGATACCACCCTTCTTTGCAATATTCAAACCCATAATCAGGGCTTTGTATTCTACCATATTATTGGTAAAATTCGCCCCGAGATAAGCGGCTAACTTCATGACAATGCGTCGTCGGGGGTCTCGGATGACAACTCCTACACTTCCTTTTTTGCATGGACCCCTGGACGCCCCATCAAAGTACAAGGTGTACGTCCATAAAGGGTTTACACATCCCGCCATCCGGAACTCTACTCGTAATTATGGTAATCGAAATTCAGCATATTCAATGGGTGGACTGTAGGCTCCATCCCTCCATCATCATTGAATTCAATAGGGATGCTCGTCAACATTTGTAGGCAGTGATGGCAGAAGACCTTGATTTCCCAAATGAATGCCCCGCCTTCTTGCTCAATCACCTTGTATCCTTTGCTCCACCAAATCAGCTTTCCCTGATGATACCTCTGTTCCAAATATGGGTGTTCTAAATAAGGGATCAGACGACCCATCAACCTCTATCACGATTTCCTGGCAGATGTTTGATCGATCTTGCCTAGACCTGCAAGGCAGTCATAGCATTAGTGCAATCAGAAATAATAAGGTTTAATCTTATTAAGATTAACCTTATTTTTAAATTCTATCCCCTCAAGGTCAGCTAACAACACTGTGGATTTATTCTTTCCTATCCTAACGATCCTATAGGGCCCATCCCATTTGGGTTCTAGCTTGCCTGGGAATAATTCACGTCGTGCGTCATAATACAGAACAAGCTGTCCTTTCTTGAAGGTGTATTTCTTGGCTTTGAGGTCGTGTAGCTTCTTCATTCGGCGCTTCGCCACTTCTTGGTGCAATAAGCTCTGCAACTTAAGCTCGTCTAAATGTGCCAGTGTCGTCAAGCGCTCAAAAAGTGCGTCTTCATCACTCAAAGAATGATTGATGGCAAACCGAATAGTTGGCAGCTCAATCTCTAAAGGCAAGACACACTCCTCCCCATATACTAACTTGAACGGGATATGGCCAGTGGCTCGTTTGAAAGTCGTATTATAAGCCCACACTGCCACGTATAACTTTTTATCCCAATCCCGTTTCTTTTCCGACACAATTTTGGACAGGATGCCTACCAGCTGCTTATTGGTGCTTTCGACTTGCCCATTGGCTTGCGGATTATATGGGGTTGTCTTGTTATGCTTGATGTTCCACAACTCTGTCAATCCTTTGATCACCTTATTCAGGAAATGAGTTCTGCGGTCCGACACTAATTCTTTCGGCAGACCAAACCGGCATATTATCTGCTCTAGAAGAAAACTAGCAGTTTCTTTAGCATCATCTTTCCTTGTTGCACGTGCTTCTGACCACTTTGTGAAGTAGTCAGTTGCTACAATAATGTACCGCTTTTGCGTAGTCAATGACGGAGTAATAGGACCCACAAAGTCTATTCCCCACTTCTCAAATGGAAGTATCGCCATAATAGGGGTGAGTGGTCGTTTCCTATTCTCTCGACTATCATGTCGTTGGCAAATATCGCATCGCTTAACATACGCAAACGCATCCTGGAAGATGGCAGGCCACCAATAACCTGCTCTTAAAGCCTTTTGTGCTGTAAGCCGTCCAGCAAAATGGCCACCGCAAGCAGAATCATGGCACTCCTCCAAAATGAATGGCACCTCGTCAGGCATCACACACCGGCGATAGATGTCATCAACCCCTTGCCGATATAATGTACCTGCGATCAAGGCAAACTTTAACGCTTGTTGCTTAATTTTCCTTTTCTCAGCCTTAGATAATTCGGATCCCGCCTCTCCCGTTGATAAATAATGCGTTATTGCAGCATACCAGGAGGGAATAGATGCCGTATCTATTTTAAATATCATCTCCATGTCACTACCTTCAGCCACAGATTCTTTCGGCTCCCCAAAGTCCACTAGACATTCCATGATGCCTTGCAACCTTGGTGGCTTACTCTTGATTTCATAATCAAATTCCTGCAAAGTGATCAACCACTTCGCTAAACGATCAGGCGGCTGTAACTTATTCATCAATAGTCGAAGTCCCTCCGCCTTCGTATAAAGCACGACTTTCTCATAGAGAATGTAATGCCTGAATTTCTTGGTCCCAAAGACCATCGCTAGACATAATTTCTCCATGTAGGTGTAATTGATTTCGGATACCCCCAGCTTCCGACTAGCAAAAGCAATCGGGTGGTACCACTTCTCTTCCCAAAATTGGGCTAAACAGCAGCTGATACTATACATGGTGGCTGCTGAAAATATATAGAACACCTCACCTCTTTTAGGTGCTTTTAAAACGGGCGCTCTTGCTAGCTCTTGTTTCACATCCTCGAATGCTACCTTACAAGGGTCACCCCATACAAACGAACAGCTAAAGGACAATAAATTTGTAAGTGGCAACGTTCTTTCTGCTAAGGCGTTAATGAATCTACGGTAGTAACCAACCGAAGACAGAAAGCTATGAACCTCTTTCGGAGTGCGTGGTGGACCCATGGCAACTATAACTTTCACCTTCTCGGGGTCTGTCGCAATTCCTACCGAACTGACCACATGGCCCAGCAATAGCCCATAAGGTACTCCAAAAGCACACTTCCGTGGGTTTAGGGCGATGCAAAATTGTCTACAGCGCTCAAAGCATTTTCTCAAAATGATCAACTGCCTTTCTCTCACGGTGGCGGCCCCTAAGTCATCAATAAACACCCTCAACTCTTCAGGGGATATGTCACCGAATGTCTTATCGGCTGTTCGTTGCCACGAACCAGGCGCATTGCATAAACCAAAGGCCATCACATGGTACGCAAAAGTACCAAATACAGTGATGAAAGTTGTTTTCAACTTGTCCTCTTCTGCGATTGCCATTTGGTTGTATCCTGCAAAGCAATCCATAAACGAATATATTTCCCTACCCGCTAATTGATCCAAAATCTGGTCAATGAATGGCAATGGGTAGTAGTCCTTAACTGTCTGCTTATTCAGCTCTCTAAAGTCTACGCATAACCGGATCTGATTATTCTTCTTCTTTCGAATCACAACTGGCAAACACCATTCCGTGTGTTGCACAAGAAAAATCAAACCCGCTTTTCGAAGCTTCTGTAACTCTTCAAACAGCCCGTCCCTCAATTCGAAAGGCATACGCCTTACTTTCTGTCGTACAAGACGACTGCCCTCTTTCAACGGAATTGTATGAACAGCAAGGCTAGGGGGAATGCCTCTCAACTCATCATAACTCCAGGCAAAGATATCACGGAATTCTTGGATCAAGGCCACATAGTCCTCCCTTTCTGTTGTACTGAGCATAGACCCTAATTTGATTGGCCGCGCATCATCAAGCGTACCAAGGTCTAGCTCGATAACATCTGCATCTCTTATACGATCTTGGCCCTCTATCGGCTCGTTCAAAGTGACCTGATAGATGTCCTCCGTGGTGGATCCCTCTTTGGACTCATCACTCGATGATGTCTCACTAGCAGATAAATCTTCTAATGTCTCCAATTCTGTAGAAGATAGAGGAGCTCTCTCACTCTGCGGGGACTCAGGATAAGCATCAACCACCACACGCTGGGCACCTCTGCCGAATATCAATCGACCGGCGGGTATATCCACTTGGCAATCCGCTTGCAAGATCCAAGGTCGTCCAAGTAATACTTGGTAACTTGGCCGCCCTGCAAAACGAATCACCCTAAAGTCCAACATGCATTCTACATTTGCAACAGTGACATGGACCTTAGTAATGCAGCCTTCCGGCTGTCTCAAACTGTCATCTGCCATTCTGAGAATTGTGGAAGTATCTTTCTGAATCGCAAGACCTAACCTTTCCATCAGTTCAGAACTCATAATGTTAACAGATGATCCCGTGTCGACAATGGCATAATCTACTAATATCCCATCGACATAGGCTGCAACCCTTGGGCAATGCTTCTCAGCATGCTCGAACCAGTCATCACCAACTCGCGCAATACCCAAAGGTTCTACGATATACCCGGTACGTAGGATCTTTCTAAATTCCTTGCGTACTCCTGGGGAAAGCTTAATAAGCTGTAAGAGGTTCACATCCGGCTTGACTTCGCAAAGAGAGCTCACCAAATCGAATTCATGATAGTTCGATAGAGCTCGCTTTTCACGCCAAACCATCCGCTCTTTAGGTCGCTGAACTGGCTTTATTGCCTCTTTCTTAACTTTCACCTTCTTCTTTGGTGCTTCCTTATCGGCTTTACTCTCTACGGGCTTCAAAGGTCCCCCTTCTAGGGCAGTATCCAAAACTTGCGTTCCTTTGTCGCCTTGTTTAGGGTTTCCGTCGACAGGCTTATCCATGTCGGCTTCTCTACCCTTTTTACCTCTTGTAAGGACAGCTCGCAAATTAGAGGTTTCAGCATCGTTAACGCGTACAGCCTCAATCAAACTAACCCCACTACCACTAGGTAGCTCCTCCACTGTAGTCTTTGGTCGTTGAAGTATTTGTTTAGGCCCATTTTCTGGCTGGGAATCATTTCCTTGGGCACAATAATTAACAGGCCCTGGTTGCCGACTACCACGCTCGAGAGAACTGATCTTACTCCAGCAAGTAGCTGCTAGATGGCCGGATTTTCCACAAATGTCGCACTTAACATTTGGGCAATTTCTTGGATAGTGCTGCCCGCCACACCATTTGCAACTAAACCTCGACGGTGCACCCTCCTCCGGGTATCTACTTGCTATCAAATTTTGTTGTTTTTTAAGGAAGTTGACATCAACGGCTATTTGTCGATACTGCTCCGTAATCATGTCGGTATAATGCTTCATCATGTCCTTAACCTCGCCAAGAACATTGGAAGAACTCGACTCATAGCCTTGGTCATTACCATGTCGTTCCATCGGCCTAACAATTCGATTAGGCACTGGTTGTTGAGTCACAGGCATGGTGTTAGAATTGACTGCTTGGCCTCCACCATTTGGAGCCATTTGACTGCCCGTAGGCATCGACATGCTAGGGGGAGTTGGTAATAAAGGGACATTCTGCATCATGTTTCCTCTCCCATTAGGGTTAGCCATTGCTATCCCTTGGCCACTACTGCCATTGGCTATTGCCATATTGTTTCCCAATACTAAGCCCATGTTCGAATTGCCTCGAGAAGCATAGGCTGCTTATAATCGGGATTCCACCTCTTGTGCTCGTGTAATGGCAGTATCTATATCCCCTAAGGGAACACTACTCAACTGCAATTGGATATTGAAGTCCAAACCATGTAGGAAATATTGCAATTGGGCAGCTGCGGGGATAGGAATAGAGGTGTCCAACTTACGGAAGACCTCTTTTATCTTCTTCGCATAAGCACGAATATCCTCGTGTGGATCTTGGCGGGTCACGTTGAGTACACGCAACCAGTATTGCCCACCCCTTTCAGGGGCAAACTCCCTTCGAAAAGCTCCATAAAATGCATCAATGTTCAATATGGTTCCGGCTTCTAAACCATGATACCATATAGCGGCTCTTCCTTTGAGAGTCATGTTGAAGAACATCATTAAATGCCCTTCTTCTTGAATGCGACAGTTAAACATCAGCTTTTGAAACTCCCTAATGTGGAGTTCCGCATCTTCCTCAACTAACCCATTAAAAATGGGTAGCGGGTAACCTAGAGCCGGCAAATCCGTCGTTCCTGCTGGAATTGCAATAGGCTGCGCCATGACGCGGATTGGATTTGCACTAGGAATAAAGACTGGTGGGGTTACACCTCCCGTACTTGACGTGGACTGGCTTATAGAAGGAAGGGGAGCACTAGAGCTTCCACCTTCTCCTAACTTACTGCTTGGGGTCCTAAGACCACTAGATCCACTCCCTCGTAAGGGTTCAGCACCGCTACGCTTAGGGGAATATCTCCTAAAAATTTCAGCACGTCGCCTAGCTCTTTCGTCTCTTTCTTGCTTTTGGATTTCTGCTAGACGATGCTTATCAATAAATAACGGATCAATCTCAGTATCCTTTGGCATAAACTACTAGTTGGTCCTAAACAACCAGGATTCGAGAACCGCCACTTTTAAGCAGCTCCCGGCAGACGCACCACTGATGGACCTAAAAACGGGCCGGCACTGGCTCATGCACTAGCCGGACCTCGTCCCTATGCACAAGACAACCCCTCGGCCTCGCGGCCAGGAGCGTCTATCAAAATCTCTGCCTTCCTACACATTGCGTTTGTAATACGTTGTAGTCCAACTGATCCTAACCCAATATTACTCCTCAGAGGGAGTCCCTTTCACATAGCCAAAAGGCTCGAATCACATACACATGGGGTTCCTCCTACGGCTGAATGCCGTCAACCCTCTGCGACTCTCCTACACCTTGGGGATTGGCCCCTCGATGCGTCGCTCAACATTTAGACATTTCGCACAAACGTCGCTCAAGGTACCAAATAAACGTGTCCAGGAATGTACCATTGTCCTTACTTGATTTCCCCTATAGGATTCCACGACTAGCCTACAGCATGGGTATCTCACTGCCTCTCAACGTAGGTCATATCCAAAACCAATTGCAATGCATGTCCAGGAGCTGATCACTGATACTCTTAAATTCGTTTCATGCTCCATGCATTTGGTGGATGCCTAGTGCTCAAACATTTAGCAAACAGTATCGTGCACAAGTGCAAATCATTCTTTCATGTTTTTTCTTTCTAACCGCTTTGTGCTTCGTTGCATGGGCTTAGCACCGAGGTGATCCTCGTGCTACTAAGCTCTTGATCTTAATTATCATTCGTCTTAAATGCTATGCATAGAAATCAGCAACTTTCCCATCATTTCACACGGCATTTAGACATATTTCAACTTCTCTACCCTTCCCCGTTTAAATAGTGCATCGTTGGATAGGTGTATAGGGTATTTTGACGTCATTTTATGTATAGAAAGCGGAAAAAACCACACTAGAACAAGAAAGTGGGGTTGAACTGAGGCAAATCCTCATGCTTCAGTCCCCACAACCATTCACAAGCATTGCTCTTATTTATCCTTATTTTTCGGAACCCAAAATGTATTTTTTCCCTATTTTTCATGGTTTTTCCCTATTTTTCCTTATTTTCCTGCATTATTTAATTGCTGGAAATTCAAAACAGGTTATGGGCTGTGGCCCTTAGTTCCTTCTTGCAGAAAAATGAGAATTTAGTTGATGTTCCTATCCATTTTTCCATTTTTATGCCAAAAACCCTCATTTTCCCTTGTTTTTCATGTTTTACGTGTTTTAGCATATTATTTTGACCCACAAAATGCATATTTTTCTGATTTTTTGATCATGACCAGCAAGAACTCATAGAAAACAATATCATGAACAATTATTATCCCACATGAACACCATTTCATCCATCAAAAGCCATAAAAACTCAAATTTCCTTTGAAAATTTTAAATTACCGCTTATTTGCGTGTTTCGGGTTTCATGTCCATGGCTGTAGATTTGGAAAACAGCAGCACTTCATGTCCAGCAACATCACAAATCACCATTCTCAGCCCGTATAGCAATCCGATCCATGCCCGAAAAGCCTCCACCATTCTTTCTTCTTCCTTCTTCTTCCCACATGAACTTGCCTTTAGAAGAGAGAGAGGGAGGAGAGAGAAAGACTGAAATCAGAATTCTCCAAAGAGGGCATCATTGCGCGGGCGAAGGGCGGCGATAGAGTCAGGATACAGAGGGTAGGCAAGGGCCATTGTCAAATGGGGGGGTTGTGTGCAGGCTGAAGATTGCCTCCTCCTCTCCCTAGCGCATTTTTCGGCGCCTGTTGATGGCGCCTTCTTCTCCCTCATCCCATGTTTTTTTTTCATGCATCTCTTCTCAATTGGCATAAAATGTTGGGCTCCCAAGAGTCACTTACTCATTTGGGCCAAATTTTGTCCACCTCTTCGTATCTTGACCGGTTTCTTGGCCATTTCCCCGTCCGGACTCGGAATCGAGCTCTGAAAAATCCTGGGCGTCCGGCTTAGCATCCCGCATTGGCCAGTAGCTTGTGTCAACCCACACGATTGTCTGAAAAATTATGAAAAATCAACAAGTGTCGCTCGGGCGCCTTTAAAGCACTTTGGCGCTTAAAATCGTCCTAGATCGAGCCGCCGCCTTTGACAGTGAATATTTTTCCCTTGATATTCATAATTTTTAGCTATTTTTAAGCACTTCCCGTCACCTAAATTCCGCTCTCACAATGTGTTTTGTTCTAGCATGATAGACTGGGTTATTTGCCAAGTGTATACTACTCATGTTGTCACAATAAATGACAACTGGCCCATCTGTAGACTGATGCATATCATAAAGTAGCTTATGCAACCAAGCTACCTCACATGCAGCCATTGCTGCACCCCTATACTCAGCCTTTGTGCTCGACAAGGCAACTGTAGGCTGTTTCTTGCTGCTCCAAGTGACTGCAGCACTCCCAAAAGAGAACACATATCCACTAGTAGATCGTCTATCAGAAATACTACCAGCCCAATCAGCATCAGTGTATCCATGCAACTGTATCTAAACCCTAGCCTCATAAAATAGTCCATACTGCAATGTGGACTTCACATACCTGAGTATGCGTCTAGCCGCATCCAAATGTGGTTTCCTTGGAGCCTGCATAAACTGACTTACCAATCCAACAGCATAGCTCAAATCTGGCCTGGTAATAGTCATATAAATCAAGCTTCCTACTATGCATCTGTACATAGTAGGGTCTTCCAGAAGCTCACCTGCATCTGCGCTCAGCTTCACATTCTGCTCCAAAGGAACTGAAATAGGCTTACAGCCTGTCATCCCATATTTGGATAGCATGTCCAATCCATACTGTCTCTGCAAGAGTTGTATCCCACTTGGTGATCTAATCACCTCAATGCCCAAGAAATAACGCAGCTCTCCCAAATCCTTCATCTCAAACTTCTGCTTCAATAGCATTTTCACATGAAGGATATCTTCATCACTGTCACCTGTCATAATCAAATCATCAACATAAATGACAAGTAGCATAATACCTTTCTCTGTTTTTCTCACATAAAGTGAGAAATCTGCCTTGGAAATCTGAAAGCCAATAGTGACAAGATACTGTCCTATCTTGTCAGACCATGCTCTAGGTGCTTGCTTCAAGCCATACAAGGCTTTCTTCAACCTGCAAACAAACTCAGGATGAACATCATGCACATAACCTGGTGGCTGCTCCATATAGACCTCTTCTTGCAAATCACCATGCAAGAAGGCATTCTTTACATCCATCTGATGTAAAGACCATCCCTTTGATGCAGCCATAGCAATGACTGCTCTTACGGTTGCCATCCTTGCAACCGGACTGAATGTTTCTTCATAGTCAATGCCATATGTTTGTGCATACCCCTTGACTACTAATCTTGCCTTGTATCTGTTCACAGAACCATCTGCATTGTGCTTCACCTTATAAACCCACTTACAGCCAATTACATTCTTACCTTTAGGCAAAGGTACCAATTCCCATGTAGCATTTGCTTCCAAGGCATCCATTTCTTCATCCATGGCTTTCTCCCATTTTTCTTTTCCCATGGCTTCCTCAAAAGAAGTGGGTTCTGGTTCTTGTATCACTTTAACCATATATGCATAGTGAATGGCTGTAAATCCATCATATTTCAGCCTATCCACAGGATACCTAGCTCTCGTAGACCTGCGCAAAGTAGGTTCACTCCCAGGTGCTCTCAAAACATCCCTGGTCTTCCTTACTCCAGGTGTAACAATAGAAGGAATACCCAACTCATCATCAATGCTCTGTTCTGAGCCACTGGATTCACCATCCACATAAGAGTGACCTGCATTCACATCAAACATGGGCTGATCAACCTTCTCTTTTCCTTTTCGTGATACCTGCATACCACTATCTGCATTGCTTTGAGAAGATTCTCCTGATCTCAATCTGCCTGTCCATGGCGAAGAATGTGAACCACTGCTAGAGGACGCTCCAGGTCCACTAATATTTTGTGACTGCTGCTGTGAATTCTGTGCAGCATTACCATTTTGTGCATCTACATCATCAATCACATTTACTGGTTTATACCAACTACTCATCTCATAAAAAACAACATCTCTGCTCACTATAAACTTACGAGTAGAAGGGTTATAGCATCTATACCCTTTTTGCTGTAGAGAGTAACCAATAAAGATGCACTTTTCAGCTTTTGGATCCAACTTGGATCTCAACTCATCTGGCACATGTACATAGGCAATGCAACCAAAAATTTTCAAATGAGAAATATCTGGTTTCCTACCAGTATACCTCTCCTCTGGAGTCATTCCATGTATTGCTGCAATGGGAGTCCTGTTTATTATGTAGACTGCTGTAGCAACTGCTTCAGCCCAATAAAAATCTGGCAAGTCTTTTTCATTGAGCATGGCACGAGATACCTCTCCAATATGCTTGTTTTTCCTTTCTGCAATTCCATTTTGTTGTGGGGTATGACTGCATGAATATTGCTGCTTTATGCCATGCTCCTGCAGGAACCTTGCAAACTCATTTGAGAGGTACTCTCCCCCTCCATCTGACCTTAGGCATTTTATCTGCAGGCCTGTTTCTTTTTCAACCATAGCTTTAAGAGTTTTGAAATGCCCAAACACTTCACTTTTCTTTTTCATAAAATACACCCAAACTTTTCTGCTATAATCATCAATAAAAGTGACAAAATAATGACAGCCTCCAAGAGATGCAGCTTTAGTAGTCCACACATCAGAATGGATTAATTCCAATGGCTTCTCACTCTCTTGAACATGTCTAGGAAATGGTTTCCTTGCCTGTTTTCCAAACTGACCGGCTTCACATACCTTATGCATTTCTGCAACCTTGAATTTGGGCAATCCTGCAACAATATTTTGGGCCTGCATTGATTTAAGTCGCTGTACATTAACATGACCAATGCGTTTATGCCAGATATCAATATCTGCAACTACACCGGTCCCATGTGCAAACATTGCTGCACTCAATTCAGACATGTCTGCATCCAATGTAAACATTCTGCCCTTCTTCTTTCCTTTTGCTATCAAGCGACCTTTATTTTTCATATCCTCAACAAAGCATCCATGAGGATTAAATCTGACCTGCAAGCCCTGCTCAACCATTTGACCAACAGAAACCAGATTCTTGGTGATATTCGGGACATGAAATACATCGGACAGGTATTTCTTTTTCCCATCCTGCATAGACAAAGGAATTTTTCCAATCTGCACAATAGGATGTGCAGTATCATCACCAGTCTCCACAAATCCTGGTTTTTCCATTTTCCTTGCATCCTCCATCCATTCTGCATGACCTGTCATGTGGTTTGATGCACCTGAGTCAACATACCATACATCATTGCTTTCTTCTGCACTTGTCACAAAATTGTTCATGTGCTGCACCATGAACAAATGCTCATTTCTGTCATCACCCTGTCTACTAGAAGATGCATAATTCCCTTGTTGCAGTTTTCCATTCATGATGTCATTCTGCTTTTCATAGCAGTCTTTAGCCATATGACCCATTTTACCACAGTAGTAGCATTCAACATTACTGTTTGCATGTCCTAAGACACATATATGGTTAATCCAAAATTATAATTTCAAGGGATTAAGTGATAGTCCATATTCTTTGTATCTGTCAAATATCTTTTGAAAGTTTCAGAGGTGTTTTTCCCAATTGGACTTAATTCATATGTCATCACACCATGTACCATAGTGATCTTGAAGAGTTGTAGTTGGTGTTGAGGAATTATCCCTCCATGTGTGGTACACATTAGATTCATTGAAGACTAATTTCTAGCATGAACATGCCCTTATATGCGTTTAGCATTGAATAGAATTTTTGATACTATACCTAATTTTTGAGCTACATGAGGTTATAAATTTGTTGTATGAGTTTCATCTATACACATTGACCATAATTTTGATTTTCTTTTTCTTTGAGGTGACTAGTATTTGTAGTGGGTTGGAGGACATGTCTGTTGTTGGGATCTTGGATAGTGCTCTACTATCTTTTCTATTTCTACTTCACATATTCTTTTGTGCCTCCTTTTGAGGGTCTCTTTTTAAGATTTAGGTGGAAAGAGTGGCCATGAGTTTAAGATGTTCTTTGGAAATTAAAAAGAGGATGTTTTGAATTTTATTCAAGACTCTGAAGTGGTGTTTGCAGTGAGATGGATTTGCAATAAGATACAAGGAGTGGCTAGAGAATGATTGATTGAGTATATGGCCCAACAAGTTGCTACACAACTGCCAATGTATGTGGATTATGAAGATGATAAGCTAGCTATGATACATAAAATTATAAAGATAGAGGATGTAAATATAGTATGAAAATACTTTTTTTAATATGCAAACAAAAAACTATAGTGTAAAGCAAACACTCAAGCGTTTGAAGCTCTATGATTTAGGAGAAAAGAGTCCTTGAGCTATGCAAGAGAAACATCCAATTGTACCAATTGGAGGGCTCCACTTCATCTCAATGTGGAGTTGAAGAAACTTGAGATATATGAATCAAGCAACAAATATTTCTAGTGAAAAGGAGTGGGAGAAGTTTGTCAAGATTGTGGGAGAGAAGGAAGGAGTCTCACTTGTAGCTTTCTTGCTTGCACAATGGGGGAATACACACAAAGGTGGAGGCTGAAAAACAGTTTTCCTCTTCTTAGTTGTGTAAGCCAAAAGAACTCTCATACAAAGAAATAGAAGAACCCTATATATGGGTCTCAAACCAAACTCAACTAACTAAGGTGGCATACTAACTGAGCCACGAACTAGAGTAGATAAGGATAGCTATCATGTAGCTATTATTCATGGGCGGTGTACCAACCACGTCTACAACTGACAAGTCGGTGACATAAATACACAACGGTCACCCTGGCGTATCACGAGTGGAGCTCGATATCTCAACAAAGTTAGATTGGGAAAATTGAATGTGGAATAGCCCCCTATAATCTCATCTATGGTGCAAAATATCTTTGCTCCCGAAGAACCTAATGTGCCATTTTCACAAAGGGAACAATATTTAAAATAGAAAATATGGGGGCCATCTCTAAGTAGCTATAGGACCTAAGAATTCATGTCATGGAGGAACCAACAAGGAGAACACGGTTGAGACCTTAGGATCAAAATAGCTACATTGAAGATGGAATATAGTAATAAGGAGGAAGAGGAGAGTAAATAGAGTAATCTAAGTCCCAATTTCCTTCATTTATTGAGGAGAGGAGAGGAGGAGGAGGTAACCTTTGTGGATCTAGCCTTTGGGTTAAATAGAACAGTCAAGCTGGTAGTAATTCAAGGCACACTACATGAAGTTGTGGGGAATGGGACTTATCAAGGACCTCTGTTTTGGAGTTTGGGTGCCATGAAAGTGGCCCTTGTTAGAAGGTCTCAAGGGGCCACATTGAGGGTTTTAGGGCAATGCCCCCAGCCTAGTAATAAAGTAAATATTCCCTAGAATATTCCTTGACTAGCTAGGCAAGTTCATAATATAGTTAGACATGCTGAGCTAACTTCCTTCCTAGGCTATAAAAAGAAGACCCCCCCAAAGCTATCATAAATCTATCTTTCACCTACTCAAAATTCTTCCAACTAGACTTAAGTTGTTTGCCTATTATTTGTATAGATTGGCATCTAAGCTTCACAGTGGAATCACACATGTGGAAAAAGCTATCTTTGTACCAATTTTTTTAGAATGAAAGAATTTTTTATTATTCTCATGCCATAGAAAATTTAAATTTTAAGTATATTAGAAGTAATCAAGTGATTTATCCAGTACCACATGGCTTATTAACAAAATATAATAACATTTAATGGTCTATAGAGAGAGTAAATGTGATTGAAAGTAAATAATGGAATGTAATGAAGGAAATTTTACCCCATGAGCCTTTGTAACAACCTTGAAAACCACTAGCATTTAGACTTCTAGGGTTTAGTATAAAAGGCACAAGGTGATACTCTAAGAATCTTTTGCTCATCTTAGTAGAATAGATCTTTTTGATCTAGTACTAGCTTGGAGTGTGTACCAATAATCCTTTTGTGTACTCTCTTTGTGTGCAACCATGGCTACCTTGTGTCATGGGATTTGATCTATGGCATGGCCATGTTTGTGACCTTCTTTTGTGTTTTCTTATTTCATTAAGAGTAAATCAGTTAGATTTCTTGGCTAGAGTGAGACATCTTTGCATTGGTATTAAATGTTGAGATATCGAGCCCACTCGTGATATGCCAGGGTGACCGTTGTGCGTTTATGTCACCAACTTGTCAGTTGCAGATGCGGTTGGTACACCGCCCATGAATAATAGCTAGATGACAGCTATCCTTATCTATTCTAGTTCGTGGCTTAGTTAGTATGCCACCTTAGTTAGTTGAGTTTGGTTTGAGACCCATATATAGGGTTCTTCTATTTCTATGTACTGGAGTTCTTTTTGGCTTACACAACTAAGAAGAGGGAAAACTGTTTTCAGCCTCCACCTTTGTGTGTATTCCCCCACTGTGCAAGCAAGAAAGCTACAAGTGAGACTCCTTCCTTCTCTCCCACAATCTTGACATGGTATCAGAGCCTTGTTCGTGGTAAGGAGCTCAAGAAAGCAAGCCAAGCTCGCGATGTTCTGGTAAGAGGAGCAGTGTTGCTTTCATTTTCTGTTTTGGGAGCAGATCTCTGCAGGTAGCACAGCCGAAAATTGCAAGAGTGCATTGTCTCAGGTTGAGATGCCCTTCGTGTCAAGAATCGCGTGGTGGAGGGGGTTGCTCAAGATGCTGCGCCGAACACACACAGAATGCACAAGGAGAAGCTCACTCAAGAGACAAGAAGAGAGATGGAGGCCAAAACGTTTTCTTGCTGATTTCTTCTTCTTCTTCCACACACTTTACAATGTACACAAAGTATAGATAAGATACAACATAAAAGGAAAGTGGCCTACTAAGTCAAACAATGCATAACCGACTACACTAGTCGAATGGCGCTATAACTATGCCAGCTGTAAATAGGTGTAACAACCTGAATATAATAAGTAATGAGTCAGTGGCCATGTGAGGTGTATAATGACCACCGACGTGCTAAGTGTAGACGTGTGGACCCATCTAACCAGGCGGTCCATCATCCATGTCCACATGTGTTGAGCTTGCCATCTCAACACTCCCCCTCAAGCTCAACTGCATCTCTGCAACTCCAAGTAAGCTTCGAAACTTTTGAAGCTTCTCTGTACCCAATGCCTTCGTGAAGATATCAGCTATCTGATCCTGTGTGCTGACATACACCAAGTCAATCTCACCTGCTAGTACCTTCTCTCTCACAAAGTGGTAGTGTACCTCAATATGTTTTGTCCTGGCATGGAACACAGGGTTCCTAGCCAACTGTATACTGCTCATGTTGTCACAATAAATGACAACTGGACCTTCCACCTGCACATCCAAATCAGCCAGTAACTTTTGCAGCCATACTACCTCACATGCTGCAATAGCAGCACCTCTATACTCAGCCTCTGTACTCGACAAAGCAACTGTAGATTGCTTTTTGCTGCTCCAAGCAACTGCTGCACTACCGAGAGAGAACATGTATCCGCTGGTAGATCGTCTATCAGACATACTACCAGCCCAATCTGCATCTGTGTATCCAAACACCTGTACGTCTGTACCTGCCTCATAGAAAAGCCCATAATGTAATGTGGACTTCACATATCTCAATATGCGTCTCACTGCATCCAAATGTGGCTTTCTAGGTACTTGCATAAACTGACTCACAAGACCAACAGCATAGCTCAAGTCTGGCCTTGTAATGGTCATGTAGATCAAACTCCCCACTATCCTCCTGAACATAGTAGGGTCTTCTATCTCATCCCCAACATCAGCACTCAGCTTTACATTCTGCTCCAACGGGACTGAAAGTGGTTTGCATGCAGTCATACCATACTTGGACAACATATCCAAGCCATACTGTCTTTGGAACAGCCATATACCATCATCACATCTGATCACCTCAATGCCAAGGAAGTACCTTAGCTCACCTAAATCCTTCATCTCAAACTTCATTTTCAAATAGCCCTTGACTTCAGCAATCCCACTATCACTATCACCTGTAATAATCAAGTCATCCACATAGATGACTATGATGATCAAACCTGCATCTCCCTTTCTCACATAAAGTGAGTGATCAGCATCAGAAACATAAAAGCCAATATTGACAAGATACTCTATGATCTTGTCAGACCATGCTCTAGGTGCTTGCTTGAGCCCATAGAGTGCCTTCTTCAACCTGCATACATACGTGGGATGCTCTAAATCTTCATAACCTGCTGGCTGATCCATATACACTTCTTCCTGCAAATCACCATGCAAGAAAGCGTTCTTTACATCCATTTGCTGCAACCTCCAACCTTTGGCTGCTGCCAAAGCAATCACACATTTGACAGTTGCCATCCTAGCAACTGGACTGAAGGTTTCATCATAATCTATGCCATATGTTTGGGCATAGCCTTTTGCAACCAGCCTAGCTTTGTACCTGCTAATAGAACCATCTGCATTGTGCTTAATCTTATAAACCCACTTACATCCAATAGCTTTCTTTCCCTTCGGCAATGATACTAGATCCCAAGTCTTATTGGCCTCTAGTGCAGCCATCTCCTCATCCATTGCTGCATCCCAATGAGCATGACCAACAGCCTCCTCAAAACATGTGGGCTCAACATCCTCAACTAGTTTCACCATATAAGCATAATGGTGAGCTGCATAACCCTCAAAACCAAATCTTTTAACAGGGTATCTCACCCTGCTAGACCTGCGTACCACTGGATCACTCAATGGAGTCTTTGCATTAACACGTGCTCTCTGCACACCTGGAGTCCTCACTGAAGGAATGCCAAGCTCATCATCCAAGCTCTCTGAGCCACTGGAGTCTCCATCAAGAACTGCATCAATGCCTTCTGACACTTTATTCTTTCCTTTGTCTTTACCTGTAGTGCTACTAGATGCACCTGAAGATGTAGAGGTACTCCTTAGTCTCCCAGACCAAGGACTACTAGATGATGTCTCTGGTCCACTAAGAGTCCGTGATTCTTGCTTTTCAGCCTGCATATGAGTGTCATGATCATCATCAACATCCAATGCATCACCACTAGATGCATACCAACTGCTCATTTCATCAAAGATGACATCCCTGCTCACTCTGAACTTACATGTGACAGGGTTGTAACAGCGATACCCTTTTTGCTCTAAAGAGTATCCAATAAAGATACACTTTTCAGCCTTTGGATCCAGTTTCTTCCGCAACTCATCTGGCACATGAACATACGCAATGCAGCCAAATACTTTCAAGTGTGAAACATCAGGCTTCTTACCTGTAAAACATTCTTCGGGGGTCATACCATGAACTGCAGCTGTGGGAGTTCTGTTCATAATATAAACAGCAGTATGAACAGCCTCAGACCAAAAATGCTTAGGCATATTCTTTTCAGCCATCAAGGCGCGTGCAACTTCTGCAATATGCCTGTTTTTCCTTTCTGCAACCCCATTTTGCTGTGGGGTATACCTGCATGTGAACTGTCTCTTTATCCCATGAGACCTCAGAAAATCACTGAACTCATTTGAGAGGTACTCTCCCCCTCCATCTGACCTCAGGCACTTTACTTTCAAGCCTGTTTCTCTTTCAACTGCAGCCTTGAAAGTTCTAAAGTGCTCAAAAGCTTCACTCTTTTCCTTCATAAAATATACCCACAGCTTTCTAGAACAATCATCAATGAATGTGACAAAGTATGAACTGCCTCCAAGAGATACATTTTGTGTAGGCCCCCAAATGTCTGTATGTACAACATCAAGAATATTTCTGCTTACATCTCTATCATGTGAAAAGGGTTGTCTTGCCTGCTTACCAAACTGACATGCTTCACATACCTTCTGAAATTCTGCAACTTTAAATGTAGGCAAACCTGTAACCAACCCTTTGGACTGCATTAATTTCAGCCTTTGTACATTTGCATGTCCAATGCGTTTGTGCCAAATTTCAATGTCTGCAACAACACCTTTTCCTTTGGCATACATAGCAGCATTCATAGTAGGAATTCCAGCATCTAGAGTGAACATACGTCCAACTCTACTTCCCTTTGCTACCAACCTGCACTTGTCATTGAAGTCTTCTACAAAGCAGCCCTTTGCATTAAATCTGACTTGCAGCCCTTGCTCTACCATTTGACCGACTGACACCAAGTTCTTTGTAATAGATGGCACATGCAATACATCTGAAAGACTCTTTGTCTTACCATCATGCAAGGACAAGGGAACTTTTCCAATGTGTGAAATTGGGTGGCATGAGTCATCACCCGTCTGCACATAACCTGCATTCTGCAAATCCTGCATCTCTCCAAACCATTCTGCATGGCTGGTCATATGATTGGATGCACCTGAATTAACATACCAAACATCTTCATGTGTTCCCTTTCCTGTAACAGCATTCAGCATATGCTGCATAACGAACAAACGTTCATTTTTGTCTTCATTCTGTCGTGAAGATGATGCATAGTTTCCTTGCTGCAACTTACCACTGCGGATATCATCTCTCTTAGCATAACATTGGGCTGCAATATGACCTGTTTTGCCACAGTAGTGGCACACAATACTAGAGTTGTTAGAACCTCTGTTCTGCCATCCACCTCTTCCTCTAAAGCTCCCCCTGCCTCTAAAGTTACCACGACCTCCTGAAACCTGCATATCGCCAAATTGCTGATTCAATCTGTTTTGCTGGTTGTCACTACCACGTCCTGTACCACGGCCTCTTGAAGAGAACCTGCCACGTCCCCTTCCTGAACTGGAGTAGAAAGCTTGGACCTGTTCACCACTTCTTTCAGATGTCTCACTCTGCATGTTGATCTCTTCAGTGATCATAAGGGAGACCAATTCATCGAAATCTGGAAATGGCTTTCTGACATATACGGAAGTTACAAAAGACTTCCAAGCCTTTTCATTGTTAAGTCCACCCAAGGTAGACGACACCAAATCATCATCATCGGGCATTGCATCAATCGCTGCCAATGCATCTGCAATGCTTCTTACTTTCAGTGCATACTCATTGATAGACATCTTCCCTTTCTTCAATGTATTCAACTCTTGCTTGAGTTGAATCTTTCGTGCCTTTGTATTTACAGAAAACATACTTTCAAGTATGGTCCAAGCTGCATATGCATTCTCTGCATTTCTAATGTGTCCCAGCATGTTATTGTCAATTACTGCAGACAACCAATACATGACCTTTTTGTCTTTTGCATTCCATTCCTTTCGTGCCTTTATCTTTTCTGCAGTTGGAGGATCACTCACCTCCGGCTCCTTTTCTTCACCTGAAACGAACTCGTAGAGGCCTTTTCCAATAAGGAAGTTCGTGACATGAAACTTCCATGATGGGTAGTTGTTCTTGTCGAGCTTCTCAATGATGGGGCTTCCACTGTTCTCTGCCATTATCACAAAACTAATACCAAACAGCAAGCAAATCTTCTGCAACCCTTGACCTGTAGTGCACAGCAATACACCAGACAGCCTTTTTTACTGTCTGCTCAACAATACATGCAATCTGCAACCAGTTTGCAGATAAACCTTGTGTTTACTCACTGATAAACACCTTTGAACTTACAGATCTGAAATCTGTAACCTGCGCACCCACGTTCGGTCAATACAGTCGAAGTCACAGTGTACCTCGAAACTACTGTCCGCAACCTTGCGGCTCTAAAATGGGCCCTGAAACGGCCTCAAATGCCCAAAATCTCTGCAGAAATGCCCTAAAGGGCTTATCTGCAGAATATACAGCGCTCTTCGCGCACACCAAATCTCACTGCAATCTGAGATTTTTGCTCTGCCCTGCTTCCGGTGCCTCCACAGGCACTATCCAAGAGAAGGAGTGGAAGAATGGGAGAGATTCTTACCCGTAGCTTGCTTGCTCGAACCTTGCTTCTTCTCCTTCACTTCAACCTTCAAAATCAGCCTCTCTCAGTGGTGTGGCTCTGATACCATGTCAAGAATCGCGTGGTGGAGGGGGTTGCTCAAGATGCTGCGCCGAACACACACAGAATGCACAAGGAGAAGCTCACTCAAGAGACAAGAAGAGAGATGGAGGCCAAAACGTTTTCTTGCTGATTTCTTCTTCTTCTTCCACACACTTTACAATGTACACAAAGTATAGATAAGATACAACATAAAAGGAAAGTGGCCTACTAAGTCAAACAATGCATAACCGACTACACTAGTCGAATGGCGCTATAACTATGCCAGCTGTAAATAGGTGTAACAACCTGAATATAATAAGTAATGAGTCAGTGGCCATGTGAGGTGTATAATGACCACCGACGTGCTAAGTGTAGACGTGTGGACCCATCTAACCAGGCGGTCCATCATCCATGTCCACATGTGTTGAGCTTGCCATCTCAACACTTCGCGGTGAAGCAAGAGGGCAGTATATGCTGCGGGACAGGGCTTTAGCCTTCGGTGACCCTGTTTTTTTGATTTGAGGCCATTTCGGGGCCTGTTTTGGAGGCGGAAGTTTTTCTGCACGCACTCAGAAAAAAGCCCTGTATTATGCTGTGCGACCACTTTTCTACAGGTCGGTGAAAAGTTACCACAGAAATTGCATCGTATGCTTGTGTGCAGAGACATTGGGAGTTACAGAATCATCCTTGGTTCCTGTATATGCAAAATCGTCACTAGGAAGTGACTCTGTGGTCAAATACCACTTTCACCAGTTTTGCAAATTTGCACTTGTGAGGGTGAAGCTGTGTTTTTTGCAGTGACATAATTTTTTGCAGTGTTCTGTAATGGCGTCTGATTCTCTTTCACAGATTGTAACTGAAAAGCTTGACAAGAACAACTTCCAAGCATGGAAGTTTAGAATGACGAATTTCCTTATGGAAAAGGATATTGGGAATTTGTTGCAGGAAATGAAGAAGAACCAGTTCTTCCTGATGTTCCCAATCAACAACAAATGCAGGCATTGAAAGCATGGCATGAGAGAGCCAGGAAAGTTATGTATTGGCTGTCTATTAGCATTTCAGACTCTATAATTGTGCATATTCAGGATGCAAGTACGCCAAAGGAGGCATAGGATACTTTGTCAAAAATGTATAGCACAAATACGTAAGCCAGGAAAATGCAGCTCAAGCAAGAGTTGCATAATGTGCAAAGAGAAAATATGAGCATCAATGACTACCACATGAAGGTTTAGAAGATTGCAGATGCACTTGCTTCCATTGGGTCGCCAGTGGAAGATGATGATTTAATTTCTGTGACCTTGAATGGTCTAGGAAAGGATTATGCACAGTTTCGGACATCCATTTCAGTTCGTGAAAGATTTCCTGATTTTGAGGAGTTGATTGCTCTTCTAATTTCTGAGGAGCAGAGAAATGGTGGTGCATCTTCTTCAGGAGGAACTTCAAAGGAAGCTGTCTTCTACTCAAATGCTGGAAGAGGTAGAGGAGGCCGATCTGGAGGCCGTGGTAGAAATCAGAATATGCAGCAAACTCAAGAAAACTAGTCCTATGGAGGAGGATGTGGTAACTCTAGAGGCAGGGGGAGCCAAAGAGGTCGTGGTGGATGGAAAAGAGGCCAAAATGCAAACAGTAATGTTGAATGCTACTACTGTGGTAAAATGGGTCATATGGCTAAAGACTGCTATAAAAAGCATAATGACATCATGAATGGAAAATTGCAACAAGGGAATTATGCATCTTCTAGTAGACAGGGTGATGACAGAAATGAGCATTTTTTTATGGTGCAGCACATGAATAATTATGTGACAAGTTCAGAAGAAAGCAATGATGTACGGTATGTTGACTCAGGTGCATCAAACCACATGACAGGTCATGCAGAATGGATGGAGGATGCAAGGAAAATGAAAAAACCAGGATTTGTGGAGACTGGTGATGATACTGCAGATCCTATTGTGCAGATTGGAAAAATTCCTTTGTCTATGCAGGATGGGAAAAAGAAATACATGTCCGATGTATTTCATGTCCCGAATATCACCAAGAATCTGGTTTCTGTTGGTCAAATGGTTGAGCAGGGCTTGCAGGTCAGATTTAATCCTCATGGATGCTTTGTTGAGGATATGAAAAATAAAGGTCGCTTGATAGCAAAAGGAAAGAAGAAGGGCAAAATGTTTACGTTGGATGTAGACATGCTTGGATTGAGTGCAGTAATGTTTGCACATGAGACCGGTGTAGTTGCAGATATTGATATCTGGCATAAATGCATTGGTCATGTTAATGTACAGTGACTTAAATCAATGCAGGCCCAAAATATTGTTGCATGGTTGCCTAAATTCAAGGTTGCAGAAATGCATAAGGTATGTGAAGCCTGCCAATTTGGAAAACAAGCAAGGAAACCATTTCCTAGACATGTTCAAGAGAGTAAGAAGCCATTGGAATTAATCCACTCTGATGTGTGGACTACTAAAGTTGCATCTCTTGGAGGCTATCATTATTTTGTCACTTTTATTGATGACTATAGCAGAAAAGTTTGGGTGTATTTTATGAAAAAGAAAAGTGAAGTTTTTGGGCATTTCAAAACTCTTAAAGCTATGGTTGAAAAAGAAACAGGCCTGCAAATAAAATGCCTAAGGTCAGATGGAGGGGGAGAGTACCTCTCAAATGAGTTTGCAAGGTTCCTGCAGGAGCATGGCATAAAGCACCAATATTCATGCAGTCATACCCCACAACAAAATGGAATTGCAGAAAGGAAAAACAGGCATATTGGAGAGGTATCTCGTGCCATGCTCAATGAAAAAGACTTGCCAGATTTTTATTGGGCTGAAGCAGTTGCTACAGCAGTCTACATAATGAACAGGACTCCCACTGCAGCAATACATGGGATGACTCCAGAGGAGAGGTATACTGGTAGGAAACCAGATATTTCTCATTTGAAGATTTTTGGTTGCATTGCCTATGTTCATGTGCCAGATGAGTTGAGATCCAAGTTGGATCCAAAAGCTGAGAAGTGCATCTTTATTGGTTACTCTCTACAGCAGAAAGGGTATAGATGCTATAACCCTTCTACTCGTAAGTTTACAGTGAGCAGAGATGTTGTTTTTGATGAGATGAGTAGCTAGTATAAACTAGTAAATGTGATTGATAATGTAGATGCACAAAATGGTAATGCTGCACAGAATTCACAGCAACAGTCACAAGATATTAGTGGACCTGGAGCGTCCTCTAGCAGTGGTTCACATTCTTTGCCATGGACAGGCAGATTGAGATCAGGAGAATCTTCTCAAAGCAATGCAGATAGTGGTATTCAGGTATCACGAAAAGGAAAAGAGAAGGTAGATCAGCCCATGTTTGATGTGAATGCAGGTCACTCTTATGTGGATGGTGAATCTAGTGGCTCAGAACAGAGCATTGATGATGAGTTGGGTATTCCTTCTATTGTTACACCTGGAGTAAGGAAGACCAGGGATGTTTTGAGAGCACCTGGGAGTGAACCTACTTTGCGCAGGTCTACCAGAGCTAGGTGTCCTATGGATAGGCTGAAATATGATGGATTTACAACCATTCACTATGCATATATGGTCAAAGTGATACAGGAACTAGAACCCACTTCTTTTGAGCAAGCCATGGGAAAAGAAAAATGGGAGAAAGCCATGGATGAAGAAATGGATGCCTTGGAAGCAAATGCTACATGGGAATTGGTACCTTTGCCTAAAGGTAAGAATGCAATTGGCTGTAAGTGGGTTTATAAGGTGAAGCACAATGCAGATGGTTATGTGAACAGATACAAATCAAGATTAGTAGTCAAGGGGTATGCACAAACATATGGTATTGATTATGAAGAAACATTCAGTCCGGTTGCAAGGATGGCAACTGTAAGAGCAGTCATTGCTATGGTTGCATCAAAGGAATGGTCTTTACATCAGATGGATGTAAAGAATTCCTTCTTGCATGGTGATTTGCAAGAAGAGGTATATATAGAGCAGCCACCATGTTATGTGCATGCTGTTCATCCTGAGTTTGTTTGCAGGTTGAAGAAAGCATTGTATGGCTTGAAGCAAGCACCTAGAGCATGATCTGACAAGATAGGACAGTATCTTGTCACTAATGGCTTTCAGATTTCCAATGCAGATTTCTCACTTTATGTGAGAAAAACAGAGAAAGTATTATGCTGCTTGTCATTTATGTTGATGATTTGATTATCAGAGGTGACAGTGATGAAGATATCCTTCATGTAAAAATGCTATTGAAGCAGAAGTTTGAGATGAAGGATTTGGGAGAGCTGCGTTATTTCTTGGGCATTGAGGTGATTAGATCACCAAGTGAGATATGGCTCTTATAGAGGTAGTATGGATTGGACATGCTGTCCAAAAATGGGATGACAGGCTGTAAGCCTATTTCAGTTCCTTTGGAGCAGAATGTGAAGCTGAGTGCAGATGCAGGTGAGCTTCTAGAAGATCCTACTATGTACAGATGCATAGTATGAAGTTTGATTTATATGACTATTACCAGGCCAGATTTGAGCTATGCTATTGGATTGGTAAGTCAATTTATGCAGGCTCCAAGGAAACCGCATTTGGATGCGGCTAGACGCATACTCAGGTATGTGAAGTCCACATTACAGTATGGACTACTTTATGAGACTGGGATTTAGATACAGTTGCATGGATACACTGATACTGATTGGGCTAGTAGTATTTCTGATAGACGATCTACCAGTGGATATGTGTTCTCTTTTGGGAGTGCTGCAATCACTTGGAGCAGCAAGAAACAGCCTACAGTTGCCTTGTCGAGCACAGAGGCTGAGTACAGGGGTGCAGCAATGGCTGCATGTGAGGTAGCTTGGTTGCATAAGCTACTTTATGATATGCATCACTCTACAGATGGGCCAGTTGTCATTTATTGTGACAACATGAGCAGTATACATTTGGCAAATAACCCACTCTATCATGCTAGAACAAAGCACATTGAGGTGCATTATCACTTTGTGCGGGAGAGGGTTTTACTAGGTCTTATTGATCTAGTTTATGTCAGGACATAGGATCAGGTAGCTGACATATTTACAAAGGCATTGGGCGTAGAGAAGCTGCGCAAGTTCAGAGACCTGCTTGGTGTGCAGGAATTGGGATTGAGCTCAAGGGGGAGTGTTGAGATATCGAGCTCCACTCGTGATATGCCAGGGTGACCGTTGTGCATTTATGTCACCGACTTGTCAATTTTGCAGATGCGGTTGGTACACCGCCCATGAATAATAGCTAGATGACAGCTATCCTTATCTATTCTAGTTCGTGGCTCAGTTAGTATGCCACCTTAGTTAGTTGAGTTTGGTTTGAGACCCATATATAGGGTTCTTCTATTTCTATGTACTAGACTTCTTTTTGGCTTACACAACTAAGAAGAGGAAAAACTATTTTCAGCCTCCTCCTTTGTGTGTATTCCCCCATTGTGCAAGCAAGAAAGCTACAAGTGAGAATCCTTCCTTCTTAGGCCCTATCATGGAGTCATTTTCAAGATTGGATATGGTGGTAGCGGTTAGGATAGGTAATGAAAGTTTTAGATCTTGGTTATTGTGACTAGTCTAGATTTTACAAGTAACGATGACTAAGTCTTGAGCCATTTCAAGAAAATCTTGATAAGATTGGCGAGTGTCACATCATGGTAGCCTTTTGTCATCAAATTTGGGGCTATTTTGAAGGTTTGTGGACAAAGGTGGGGCTATAAGAGGTTGGAGACAGCTAAGAGCCTTGTTACATTTTGAAAAATAGCTCCTTTCTCAAGTTCAGCTAGAGCTTTCATGGTTGATTCTTATTAATTTCTCTTCATTGGAGTCTCTATGGCTTATATGGCCTTTTTATCTTGATTCCTTATGCTTCAAGGAGTCTATTGACAACCATTTTGATTGTGCCCCAAGAGTGGAGATAAGTTGAGCATTTATCATAAAATGTGTTGTCTTGCAAGGCTGATCAAAACAACTTCATCTCCTCCACATCTTCACCTTTTGAGTGTTTCTATACCTTACTAATAATCATTGCAAGCTTCTATAGCAAGATTTGAAGGTCATTTCAAGGTACTATTCACTCCATCTGAATTATGCTTCTTCCTTTCAACCATTTCAAGAGGGGTAGCAATATTTATTCACAATTTTGATCATGGTTCTAGCTTTATATCGATTTTATAATAAGAGCTTTTGAGCATTTAACGAGTCTCTTGTCTTGAAGACATATATACACTTCTTGAGCCATTTCCCCTCATCCTCTTAACCTTGGCTATGGTAGTTTGGGATAGCAAGGTCTTTTTAGATTGAATCTTCAAATCTTGAAGAGGATTTTACTTCTTCATGCTTGTGGGATTAACGTTAAGTCCAAACGTTAATCATTGCTCCAACATTGAGCCATTCTTCCAGCATTTGAAGCCTTTCTCTTCTTTGATTCATATTAGACAGCAAGATTCATTGGAGATCACTTGAAGACTTATCATATTAGCAAATAATCTTGGCAAGAAGATGCTCCAGCATTAGGCATTTGATTGGAATTGGTCAAGATTCCAAGCTTTATGATTCTTGATGCAAGGCTAAATACCTAGAATCATCAAATTAGGGAGAAAGTTGGGAGCTCTATTCAAGAAAGATCAAAGCATTTGGCATCAAGATTGAGCTTTCTTAGAGAAGAATTAATAGAGATTTTGATTGATTATCTCTACATCAACATTCGATTGCCGTACTCGATGTGGTATTTCTATATCATGTCTTCTCTCTCTTAATCCATTTGATGGGCTTATCCTACTACTATTAAAGAGAGATTGACTAACCAAGAATTCATCAAATGCCACATTGCATTTCATATAATGGATTCCCTAGGATTGAATCATGACATGAATGCCTATGCTCTCTGCTTCTATCACTTTCAATCCTCTCTTCAAGTATTAAACAATCCATTTTCATCATTTGAGTATCTAACCATGGCAATGACTTTTTTGTGTCATTCTTGAATACCTTGATTGAAAAACCTATCAAAGAAGGTAATAAAAAGTTGTAAAAAGTAGTGAACCACTACTAAATGGTAAATGCTATCCCATTCCCTATTGTTTAGCCCTTCTATCATTCAATTCCTTACATAGCATTGAAAAGATAAAAGATTCCTTTCTGCCCTACATGTAATCCTTGTTTTCTTCACCTAGCATAGGAATTTCCATGTTCAATATCTGCAAGAAAAAATCAAATGCTAGGCAAGATAGCAACACAAAATAGAGTTGACCATCCCTTTTGTTTATGTCCATAAAGGGGTAAAAATCGTGGCCTAGGAGGTTCTTTGCCTACCCTTGGTGATCTAGAGCTCAAAAAATCAATTGAAGGCATAAGTACCTCTAAGATTTCACTATTTGGGTGATTTTGGGACTAAGTTACTCAACATTACATCAGTAAATTAGTTACCTATAGGATTACATGCATAAATATGGTGAAAGAATAGGTTATTTCTTGGATAATCCTTTAGATGTTAGTGTGAAAGAGACATAAAACAATCTTGAGGAATTGGCAAAGCTGCTTTCATAAGGGGGAAGAAATAATAGCTACCCATGACCCCACCTAAAATTTGACGACTGTGCTGGGAGTGAATTGTATAGAAGTCTCATTTTGGATGAGAGAGTGCACAATGGAAAGAGAAAAGTGAACAAGGAGAGAAGGAGACAAAGAAAGAACACATGAGAAAGAAGGAACAATGTGATTGCAATGGATGAAGCTATAAGGCTACAACAGTAGCCCCAAAATGCAGCTCTACATGTCAGTGTGGGTGCCAAATGGTAGCAGGGGGATGAGACAATGAGGAGGGCTAGCTAATCACAAAGGATAAATGATGGATCATGGATAATAACAGTGGGAGGGCAACTACCTATATATAGCAAAAAATAGGAAAATCCTAAATGTGTTCAAACCCCTAAAAAATAGCCAAAAGTACACAAAAAGAAATGCACTAATGTGCTCTCCATCTAAAGTGTCTAAAACACATAAAATAACAGACAAATACAATGTTAGAGATCCTAATGTCCTCATTTGTCTCACAAGCAAGAGTTGACCATAAAAGACACACATGAGTGCTAGCATAATCAAGCACATAAATGAAAAGAAAAAACCAAGCATACCATATTAGGATATCCTTGACACTGACTAGACTAGAAAAATCAATACTGACATGTACCATAACCATGGTGTGAAAGACAGGTGGGGAAATGACTCATAAGACTACACACACAACTAATAAACCCCAACCCCCATATGTGCATTGAACTAGCCTAAAGTGCAATGTAGTGGGTGGGTGAAGGCTAATTGGATTCATTTTATTAGGTGATAAATGATTCATCTGTAAGAGGCTAGGAAGAATAGTGGTTTAGTGTGAAAATAATAGTAATACCATGTCACACTGACATATGTATAAAAGGAGGAAACATGTAATTTTTCTCATCTTTTGACACATTAATACATTACTGTCCTTCTCCTCATTACCTTGCTCTCAGCTTCAATGACTTTTTACTTCTTTCTATTTTTCTCTCTCCTATTCTAGTCATTCTCTCTCCTTGTCACTCTCTTTCTCTCACTACTACACTCCATCTCTCTTCTATAGTCTTCTCTCATCTTTCTCTCTCTCCAGTTCACCACTTGACAACTGGTATTAGAGCATTGGTCTTTGATCCATTTTTCTTTTATTTTATTCCAATTTTCACCATAAAAACTAATTTCAGACAAGTACTACACATGTACACACATGTACAAGACATGAACAATGAGTAGTAGTGGCTGGCGGGACATCTACAGTTAGATAAATACTATATCTAAAGATCTTTGGGGACAGATATGTCCATGGAAGCCTAAAATAGTGGGTCGTCACATCAAATCTTCATACAATTTTGAGGTAACTTGGTCACATGGGAGTTAACCGGGCTTGGAAGGGAAATAAACTATGGCTACTTTTCAAGAGAGGCTTCTCTTTCCTCTTTCTTCAAGATTTGGTCAAGCTTCCATGGAATTTTTAGTAGAGATATTCTTCTCCTTCACTGATCTTTGCTTCTCTTCAATAATGGCATGCATAATGGCCTTCTAAGCATCAAATCCAACATGTATAATACCATTTTTTATGACTGTGTGGACAATCATGTGTGCAGGAAGGTAGCCTGAAATTTGTGCTAAGTTTCTAGCCCTATTATTCAACAAATATTCAACTCATGGACAACATTGATGCTTCTAAATAATCATTGGCATTGTTTACTTCAAGTCTCTCATGTCTGGACTCCCAAATGAAGCCCTATTTCTCATCCTTTTTCTCTCTTGAACCCCTAATAGAACAGTCCATGGACATCCATGAAAGCTTCAGCTCAAGCTCTCATTTCTCTTCAATTTCTTGAGGATTCTCTATTCTTTCATCTTTGGAATCATTTCAGTAAGGACTCTTGAAGAAATTGCAAGGATTGAGCATGAATGGCCAAAGATTGAAACTCAAGAGTTTTTATGGAGTTAACATTTGGGGAAATGGGTCTAATGCTTCAATATTAAGCATCTAAAGCTTCAAGATTGCTTCCAAGACTTGAATACACAAGCATGGGAGATTATTGTGGCAACATTGGACCATCGGAGGCTTCATCAAGCATTTGGGGATTAATCAAGTCTTTATCAATTATATCAAAGGTACTCTTATTCAATTATTAATCTCTCTTATCCTTCCATTTGTTGAACTTTATCCAATTGATTGAGAGATTAAAGAATTGTATAATCTCCATAAAATCTTAGCCAATCATTGCTTAAATCAGCTCATTCATATAATGCAATGTTTGCTTGATGAATATTGGATCTAATCAATGAATTAGAAGCTTCAAATAAAAAATTCCAGCATTGCATTTAATCGGATTGATTAAGCCCATTGGTTAATTGATAAGATTGCTTACTCTAATCCATTGATTGTTGATGGTTGTTAATTTATAAAAGGGTAAGTCAACAATGAGTTACTGCTTGTAAGACCCTCTTTCCATCCATTTTGCTAAAATTTCAATTCTCTTACATTTCATAAAAATAGCTGAATGGATATTTCAATAATGCATCCATGCTGATTAATTAGAGAAATATGCTATTACCATGTTGATATTCTCACCAAGAAAAAAGGTGGATGCTGAGGGAGATAGTGAGACAAAAGAGAGGTGACCCTCCCTCACTATTAAAGATCCCGAAGGGTTGCAACGAACTGACCCAAGAGGAACTTTGCCCACCTCCTGGTGATTTGGAGCCCGTGTAGGGAGCCTATCCTGCCATTTTATCCCTCACATGTTGAGATGGCAAGCTCAACACGTGCGGACATTGATGATGGACCACGTGGCTAAATGGGTCCGGACGTCTACACTTAGCACGTTGGTGGTCATTGTGACACTCACATGGCCACTGACTTATCACTTATTATATTTAGGTTGTTACACCTATCTATAGCTGGCAAAGATATAGCGCCAATCGATTAGTGTACTCGATTATGTACTGTTTGACTAAGAAGGCCACTTTCCTTTATGTTGTATCTTATCTATACTTTGTGTACATTGTATACTGTGTGGAAGAAGAAGAAAAAATCAGTAAGAAAAAGTTTTGGCATCCATCCCTCTTCTTATGTTCTTGAGTGACCTTCCTCTTGTGTATACAGTGTGTGTTTGGTGCAGCAGCTCAAGCAAAGTCCCCCACCACGCGATTCTTGACATGGTATTAGAGCCGTGCCACTAAGAGAGGCTAAAGTGAAGGAGAAGAAGCAAGGTTTGAGCAAGCAAGCAACAGGTAAGAAGCTCTCCCATTCTTCCACTCTCTCTCTTGGATAGTGTCTGTGGAGGCACCGGAAGCAAGGTAAAGAGAAAATCTTAGATTGCTGTGAGATTTGGGCATCTGAGGCCATTTCAGGCCCCATTTTAGAGCTGCAAGGTTGTGGACAACAGTTTCAGGGTACATTGTGATTTCGGCTATATTGACTGAAAGTGTGCACAGGTTACAGATTTCGAATCTATAATATTTGAGGTGTTTGCAAGAAGCAAACGTAAGGTTTATCTACAAACAGGTTGCAGATTACATGTACTATTGAGCAATTAGTGAAAAAGGTTGCTTGATGTATTGATGTGCACGTGTTGTGAAAGATTGCAGAAGACTAGCTTGCTGTGTTGTATCCTTGTTTGTGATAATGGCAGAACAATGGAAATCCCATTATTGAGAAGCTTGACAAGAACAACTACCCTTCATGGAAGTTCCTTGTGATGAACTTCCTCATTGGAAAGGGCCTTTATGAGTTTGTTTCAGGTGAAGAAAATGAGGATGTGCTAGATCCTCTTTGAGAGGTCGTGGTATGGGACAAGTTGGTGATAACCATCAAAACAAGTTCAATTAGCAAATTGGTGAAATGCAGGTTTCAGGAGGACGAGGAAACTTTAGCGGCAGGGGGAGCTCTAGAGGAAGAGGTGGATGGCAAAATAGAGGTTCTATAAATTCTACTATTGTTTGCCATTATTGTGGTAAAACATGTCATATTGCAGCCAATTGTTATGCTAAGAAGGATGATATTCGCAGTGGTAAATTGCAGCAAGGAAACTATGCATCGTCTTCACAATAGAATGAAGACAAAAATGAGCGTTTGTTTGTTATGCAGCATATGATGAATGCAGTTACAGGAAAGGGGACACATGATGATGTATGGTATGCCAATTCAGATACATCTAATCATATGACCAGTCATGTTGAATGGTTTGGAGAGATGCACGACTTACAAAATCCAGGTTATGTACAGATCGGTGATGATTCATGCCACCCAATTTCACACATTGAAAAGGTTCCCTTGTCCTTGTATGATGGCCAAACAAAGAGTCTGACAGATGTATTACTGTGCCATCAATCACAAAGAATCTAGTGTTTGTTGGCCAAATGGTAGAGCAGGAGTTGTAGGTCCGATTCAATGCAAAAGGTTGTTTTGTAGAAGACTTTAATGATAAGTGCAGGTTGGTCACAAAAGGAAGTAGAGTTGGCCACATGTTCACTTTAGATGTTGGAATTCTTGCAATGGATATTGCTATGTATGCTAAAGGAAAAGGAGTAGTTGCAGATATTGAAATATGGAATAAACGTATTGGACATGAAAATGTGCAAAGGCTGAAATTAATGCAATCCAGAGGATTGGTTACAGGGTTGCCTTTATTTAGAGTTGCAGAATTGCATAAAGTCTGTGAAGCATGCTAGTTTGGTAAGCAAGCAAGACAACCCTTCTTGCATGATAGAGAAGTGAGTAGAAAAATACTTGATGTAGTGCATACAAATGTTTGGGGGCCTACACAGAATGTATCTCTTGGTGGCAGCAAATACTTTGTCACATTTATTGATGACTATTCAAGAAAGTTATGGGTATACTTGATGAAGAAAAATAATGATGTGTTTGAGCACTTCAAATATTTTAAGGCAGCTATTGAAATAGAAATAGGCTTAAAAGTGAAGTTCTTGAGATCAGATGGAGTTGGAGAGTACCTCTCTAATGAGTATACTGGCTTCTTGAGGACTCATGGGATAAAGAGGCAATTTACTTGCAGGTATACCCCACAACAAAATGGGATTGCAGAAAGAAAAAATAGGCATACTGCAGAAGTCGCACGAGCATTCATGGCTGAAAAGAATATGCCCAAAAAAATTTGGTCTGAGGCTGTCTATAATACTGTCTATATTATGAATAGAACCCCCACAGTTGTAGCTCATGGGATGACTCCTGAAGAATGCTTTACTAGCAAGAAGCCCGATGTATCAGACTTGAAGGTATTTGGATGTGTTGCATATGTTTATGTGCCAGATGAGCTACGGAAGAAGCTTGATCCAAAGGAAAAAAATTGTATTTTTATTGGATACTCTTTAGAGAAAAAAGGGTATCGCTATTATAACCCTATCACAAGTGAGTTCAGAGTGAGCAGGGATGTTATCTTTGATGAGATGGAGAGCTTGTATGCACCTGATGGTGATGTATTAGATGATGATAATGATAAGGACAGCTATGTGCAGAAAGAAAAATAAGAATCATGGAGTCTTAGTGGACCAAAAACATCATGTGGTACTATACCTATAGTGAGCCCTTAGTCTGGGAGACTAAGGAGTAGCCCCACATCTTCAGGTGGATCTATAAGTGTTGCAGGGAAGGAAAAAGGAAAGAAGAAAGTGTTGGATGGTAATGATGCATCTACCAGTCATTTGAGATTTGACAGAGATTCTAGTGGTTCAAAGACCAGGTGTACAGAGAGCTCATAGTAATGTAAAGGATCCATTGAGTGATCCGCTGGTACGCAAATGTGGTACACAGATCAGCAGGGTCAGATACCCTGTTAAAAGATTTGGTTTTGAAGGTTATGTAGCTCACCATTATGCTTATATGGTGAAACTAATTGAGGATGTTGAGCCCACTTTTTTTGAGGATGTTGTTGGTCACACTCATTGGGATGCAACAATGAATGAGGAGATGGCTGCATTAGAAGCCAATAATACTTGGGATTTGGTACCCTTACCTAAGGGTAAGAAAGCTATTAGATGTAAGTGGGTTTACAAAGTCAAGCATAATGCAGATGGTTCAGTTAGCAGGTATAAAGCTAGGCTAGTTGCAAGAGGCTATGCTCAAACATATGGCATACATTATGAAGAGACATCCAATCTAGTTGCTAGGATGGCAACTGTTAGATGTGTGATTGCCTTGGTAGCAACCAAAGGTTGGAGTTTGCAGCAAATGGATGTTAAGAATGCCTTCTTGCATGGTGAATTGCAAGAAGAACTATATATGGAGTAGCCATCAGGTTATGAGGATTTAGAGCATCCCACATATGTGTGCAGGTTAAAGAAGGCGCTCTATGGGCTGAAGCAAGCACCTAGCACATGGTCTGACAAGATTGGAGAGTATCTTGTCAATACTAGATTTTGTATTTCTGATGCTGATTACTTACTTTATGTGAGAAAGGGAGATGCAGGTTTGGTCATCATAGTCATCTATGTGGATGACTTGATTATTACAAGTGAGAGTGACAATGGGATTGCTGAAGTTAAGGACTTCTTGAAGAAGAAGTTTGAGATGAAAGATTTGGGTGAGATGAGATATTTTCTTGGTATTGAGGTGATCAGATGTGATGATGGTATATGGCTATCCCAAAGGCAGTATGGCTTGGATATGTTATCCAAGTATGGTATGACAGCAAGCCTCTTTCAGTACCATTGGAGCAAAATGTGTAGTTGAGTGCCGACTTTGGGGATGAGATAGAAGACCCTACTATGTTCAAGAGGATAGTAGGGAGTTTGATTTACATGACTATCACAAGGCCAAACTTGAGCTATGTTGTTGGCCTTGTCAGTCAGTTTATGCAGATGTGAAGCATATATGTGTATTAGTTGAAATTCATGGAAAGATTATTTGCATACTAGCACATAGGCTGATTTTGAAACAAAACTGTTTGTGCACGATGAGACATCCACTATTGCATTAATTATACATGTGGTATCAACTCCTGGAAATGCATAGCAATTGTTTGAATTATACTTGACCCACGCTTGAGAGGGTGAGACTTCCTTTGCCGTAGGTTGGTCGTTCATTTCTTGGGGAAAATTATTGGTAAGAAGCATCGTATCTCCTGGATCTCGCTGACAAAGAGAGGAGTCTTGTGCGAATGTGTTTATATGTAAAAGCAGCGCATCTAGGGGCCAATCCCCAAGATGTAAAGGAGCAATAGTGGGGTCATGGCAATCAGCGGGTGGGGTGCCTCCTTTGTGTGTGATACGTGGCACTTATTACCAATATGTATGGGATACGCCCTTTGAGGGGTTTTGGGGAAGGTTCCTTGGATTCTTATCTAGCTGCAAACCCAATATTAGAAGTATCTAGTGCGCATTTAGTTATTACAGACGCTCCTGGACGGTGAGGCCGGGTGGTGTTAGAGGTGTCTATTGCATGCATAAGGTCTGGCTAGTGCTATAGCCAGTGCCGGCCCATTTTTTTGGTCCCATCAGGCATTGTAAAATCTTAAAGCTTTTCTAGGAAGTAATTGACTTAGTACTACTAAAGCTCCTATCTAGTGCAAGACAAAGGTTTGTGGAAGCACAATTAGTATTTCAAGCACTTGCTAGAGAATAATTGCTTTTTGCACTTAAAAGTGCACCTACACCAAGAGTCATGATCACAAAAACTAGGAACTTAGAAGACTTTGATTCATGCTATGGTTGGAGGGATCCCGCACTAGACAACAAAAGTTTGCATGACATCTCCCCATGCCTTCGCCATGCGAAGGTCCTTCCTCTTTTCCTCCTCACAAATGACAACTCTTATGCTCCAAATCACATGCTTTTAAGACCTTCAAAAGGTAAATCCACATGGAGGCCTCATCATTTCCGTTAGCCTTCTAATGGTTCACAATAGCCTTAGTTCGCAAGTCCTTATTTGAAACTATTTGCCTTATGTCTAAAACAAAAAACTCCCCATGCACTTTTGCATATGTGAGATGAACAACTAGTCAAGAAGTCATTGTCAAATCTCTGCAAGTGGATGCTTAGCATCACAACAACCAACCCCTCCTGATCTGCACATCCTCCAAATGTGCCAATGATACATCCACTCAAGTCAAACATCCAAATAACCACATTTTCTCTGCACATGAGCAAAAGTAGCAATCCACTTGGATCATAGATCCAAATCATAGTCCAAGTTGCGCATTTTGTAGCACCATACCAAGCACCCCCTAGGGTCATAAGCTCCTAGGTAGCTCTCATACATTCAAGGCTTTTGAACCTCTATATACGTACTCAAAACACGCCCATCAATAAATACGTAGCACATGTGAGAGTTGATTTTAAGGTGGAATTTAAAGTGCAAAAGTGGCATGGGAGCTGTAAAAGTGACAGTTTTAGCAAAAAATGTGTCGATCTCACAGATCAAGAAGTTGGAGTTTTTCTAGGTGTATTTCAATGTAAGGAATCCAACACAAGTGTCCATTTGTTGATCCCAATCCGTTTAACTCCCATTTTGGCTGTAAGATTTGACATTATAAAGTAGCTACTTGATTTAAAAGCCAAAAAAATTATCCAAGAGGCTAGGGTAGCATTTTTGGATACCAAGAACGCGCTTGTGTTTTTAGATTTCAAGTTCTAGTCTACTTGAGTATCCAATTTTAAGCAAACCACTTGCCTATAGTACAAATTCAAGGAAAATGAATCCGTTAATTTATAAGTTAGTGTTAATGAGGATTGAGAGCCTCCAAATGAAGAAAACTAAATGTGATGGGGAGGGGACGTATTTTAGGCACCTCTTTGAATGGGAGAAAAATGGAGTTTGCTAGCCGCTGGAATCAGCAAGAACCCTCCTAGCATGAGATGCTGAATTCTTTCACTCTATTCCACTCTAGATAGCAAGAAAAATGATGCATACTATGAAAAGATCAAGATCTAGTATTTCTCTCTCCTCTTTCTCTCTTACCATGATTTCTATTCAAATGGGATGAGGGGAAATGGGTATTGATTTGTGACAAGATGTAAGAAATGGAGAGACAAGCATGAAGGTGAGTGTCACTGGGCTATGTGATGGCATCAACAACTCCATGTTTTGAAATATATGTGTCACGTGTGCGAGATTTAGCGTAAGTGTCGATTTATTACGTATTATATCGTATCTCTTGTGTCTATCATGGAAAGTGGTTGAAAATTCTTGAGTTATGTTTTTCAATGTTTGAAATTGTCAAAAACTCACTTGCTATGTGACAAATTCCTAGATGAGTATGAGAAGCAGGTTCCCATGACTTTGGTATTGGGGGAGCTTGCTCAGATTTGGCAAGAATCATATATCTCCATCAAAGAATATGTTAGAGCCTTTGATGTTATTCTTAGACTTTGACCAAGAAGAGCTATTCTATTGCCGAATGATGTGTTGTGTGAGCTCTTTATGAGTGGCTTAGTGATCAATACACAAATCCAAGTGAGGATGTGAGATCCTAAGTCATTAAGTGAGGCTAAGATGCAAGCAATTAACTATGAGTAGTATATTCAAAGATATTGGAAAGACTTTTGGATTTTTTCCCACTCATTGCAAGAGCATCCAAGTATCCAACCTTTTCTACAAGGAGATGATTCACTTGCTAATACCAAGCCAACCTCTGTGGGGGATCTTGGTAGTCAAAGTCTCTAGGCAGGCAATGTGAGTTCTATGTGCAGTGATAATATGCTAGTAGGGCTTATAGCACTTCCATGAGAGGTGAATGTGAAGGAAAAATCGATAGAATCATTGGGAATACAAGTGTGGATGAGTGTCCTATGAGTGGTTCATATTTTGCTCTTGGAAAGGCTCTTGAGAGACCTTTTCCATCTAAAAGTGAATCATGCTTGCGGGTGGATGTTGTTCCTCTTAGTAAAAGCATGATGTCTATGAGTGAGAAGTCGCAATGTGGATAGAGGCAAGTAAAGGCTTCCCATATAAAGAAAATATAGAATGCTAAAGGTCCATGTGTTGGATGAAAGTCATAAGTATGTGAGGCAAGTTGGTCATACTAATAAGTTCATTAGATGAATGTGGCAAGTTGAGGCAGTGCAAGAATATAAAGAGGAATGTAAAATATCTAAAACTATGGTTGGTGTGCTAGATGAAAGGCCAAGAATTCCAAGTGGACATACCATGGTCAAATCCCAAGTGGATGAGACCAGATGCCATAGTGATACATCTAACAATATTATGCACCACTCTAGGACGCATGTATGCGATGGGCCTAGGATTGAAATTCTACCTAATTTGGATTGTAAGACTAACATTAAATGAGCATAAATATGTGATTATCTCTATAGGAGGGTCTTTAGGAGGCTCGAATGACCAATCTATTTAAATGACAATCAAGGTAGGACACATGAGTCCAATGAGGTCATTCATTTAGCTAATAGCACCCAAGAAGGGATAACCCATATCGTTGTTATATCAGTGGGAAGGTTGGACTTGTGGATTTACAAAATCCCAAAATTAAATGCCGATGATCAGATTGCAAGGAGTTGACTTGCATATGTAGTATGAGGCTAGCCCTCACATCTTATGCCATTTTTTGTTTATCTTGGTAAGATGCAATGTATATACTAAGAAGATCCTGTATTTTATAGCTCAAAATGACCTATTCTTGCTAGGCCAAGAGGGCCATGTGTATGTTTGGTGCGAGTGTATTTAATGGTTTTTCGTTTTAGTGCTACACTAGACATGTTTGAAGGAGTAGCCGAAGGAAGCAATTTGCTATGTGGAAACTTTTTGCAGCTAGTCTAGGTGATGTCTTTCCTTTCCAAGTTATTTTCCCTTAAGCACAATGTGTTATGTGTATTTTGGGAAATTTTCTTTCTTGCATTGAGGACTAGCATAGTCAAGGCATGAAGTCTCAAGATTAGGTTAGCTATGTCTGGGGAGGTTTGAGCAGTTGTTTGCCTCTTGTGAGGCATTGTCAGACATGTAAAGAGTTGTCTTAGAGGGTAACCCTAGTAACCCTTGTTGGAAGAGAGGGAGAGAGATAGAGTGGAGTAGAAGATGAGCCTCAACTCATTGTTATTGTTCTTCCATTATACTTCCATCATACTCACTGAAAGAGACTTACACACATAGTTATGACTAACCAATACTAATTGTGGTTAAGTCACTGACTACAGCGACTTATTGAATGTCACACATGTGTGCAGCTATATCCAACTAATGTTGGTCGCACACATAAAGATAGAATGATTGAAGAGTAACGGGAGCTTGATATTCTAACACTCCCCCTCAAGCTCAAACCATCTGATAAACTCCAAGTAGCTGTCTAAAGTATATGAACTTTTCTTTACCAAGAGACTTGGTAAATATATCTGCTACTTGGTCTCCAGTCTTCACATGAATCAAGTCAATCTTCCTTGTAAGAACCATTTCTTTGATGAAATGGTAGTGAACCTCAATATGTTTGGACCTAGCATGGTAGACAGGATTGCTAGCCAACATAACACTGCTGAGGTTATCACAATGTAATCTCACTTTGCTTTCTAGTTGTATTCCCAAGTCTTTCAATAGTTTCATCAACCAAACTGCTTTGCAAGAAGCTGCTAAGGCAGCTCCTCTGTACTAAGCTTTTGTACTAGACAATGCAATAGTAGGCTGTTTCTTACTCTGCCAAACAGATCATACTATTGCCTAATCAAATTTCATAACCACTGGTTGCACAACCAACCCAATCAACATCAATAAACCCTATCAAGTCAAGGGATTTTCCATATGCATAAAACATCCCATAATCTACAGTACCCTTTACATATCTCATGATCCTCCTGACTACATCTAAATGTGGCTTGCGAGGCTTCTACATAAACTGACTAATCAGCCCCATTACATAACATAAGTCAGGATGGTATATCAAGCCGCCCACCATCTGTCGATACATGGTCACATTCTCTATGTCATTCCCAACATCAATCTGCAGCTTGACATTCTGATCAAGAGGTGTCTCCATAGGCTTGCATTTAGCCATACCCTACTTCTGTAACATGTCATGAGCATATTGCTTCTATAGCAGCTATATACCTTGAGGTGTAGAGACTACCTCAATTCCAAGAAAATACTTCAACTCACCAAGGTCTTTGACTCTGAATTCAGCCTATAAACATGATTTAATTTTAGCAATCTCTGTTCTGTCTAGATGCATTCTTAGTCACACATGTTGTCTATCCTTGGATTTCATGGCAGCTTGCTTCTTATGATAATCTTTGGCTATATGCCCATATCTACCGCAATAATGACAATCCTTCTCCATGTTGGACAGATCATTTGACTGCGAGGATCCTCCTCTGCCTCTAGGGAATCTCCCCCTATCTCGAAAACCGCTAGATCCATGCTGGCCCTGTGCATTCGTTCCATGTCAGGCATTATGCTGCTACTGTCCATAAGTGTTTCGAGTGTCTCCTCGACCTCAAAAAGAGCCACGGCCTCTACCACCTCTGCCATGCTAGCTAGAGTAAAGAACAATGTCTTTGCTTTGAGACGTACTAGAACCTGTATCCAGCCCAAGCTTAACTTCCTCATGTAGCAACAAAGCAATCAGCTCATCCCAATCAGGGGATTCAGCTCTCACAAAAATAGACATATCAAATGCTTTATACTCTTTGGCAAGTCCATTCAATATCACTACAATCATATCATCCTCAAACACTGAAGATCTAATGGTGGCAAGATGATCCACTATGTTCTTGATCTCTATAATGTAGGCATGAATGCTTCTGTCATTCCTAGACATGCTATTGAACTGTTGCTTCAGCTAAATCTTTCTTGCATGTGTTACATTTTCATAATTCTTCTTGAGTATGTCCCATGCATCCTTTGGGGAATTGCATCTAGTAATTTGTATAACCATAGTATCTGATATATATAAGAAAAACCAATGTAACACCTTGCATGCTCTCTCAGTCCATAGCTTATGAGCCCTTTTTTGATCATTTGTCAGATTCCTTTCAGGCATTTCAGGTTCACTCTCATCACCTGTACATAAGTCCCAGTAACCTCTGCCAACCAAAAAATTCTTCATACGGGACTTCCATAAGGCAAAATTTTTATTGTCTAGCTTTTCTCCCACAATTTGAGTGATATTGTCAGTTCCTTGAGCATTTGCAATAGTTGCACCTTAGGTATTTAGTGATGTATACAACCTGTAAGTATTTGACTCCTTTTCCTACAGTTCAGGACCAGTTTTCTTGCAATTCAGGACAATTTCCTGTAGTTCATGACAGTTTCCTGCAATTCAGGACAGTTTGACCAATTTCCTGCAATTCAAGATAGTTTGACCAATTTCTTGCAATTCATGACAGTTTCCTACAATTCAGGACAGTTTGATCAATTTCCTGCAATTCAAGACCGTTTGACCAGTTTCCTACAATAATTTTCAGCATCAAAGAAACATGGTATCTCAACCCTTTACAAAATTAGAAACATCCACAAGCATGTGGGATAACTCGTAGGTATTTTAATCAATACATAGACTCTGCAAGTATTGTATCTCTATCTCATGTATTCTTACTGCAGTGAAGAGAATATGCAGTCTAAAGCTTGCAATTTGACATTCAAACACCTTCCCGACATTCAGAAAATCAACTCCTTTGAGATCTTGAGTGATAAATGATGCTATTTTCTTCAAGAGTGTAGAGAGGCAATGTCATATACTGCATTTACTGTAAATGACTAGCCAAGTAGATGTCAAGGCATTTATTTCATCTCCGTATTTCAATCCTTAGTTGTATCCAATGCTCTCTTTAGTATTCCAAGCATTCAACATACATATGTCAGGTCATACAAATGACAGGAGCTCCAAAATGACATGTAATGCTTCAGTAAGAGACAATGCCTATTGCTTACATTCAGTGATAGTTTTCAGCCATTAAAAAAATTCCAGATCTGAATATTTTTCAGCATAAAATCCTAGCTCCAATGCATGACATCAAGTCCATATGACTTACCAGCATATATCTATGCTTCAATGGTACTCCTGAACAAGTTTGAGAGTTCCAAGCTCATGTTAGAGGCGCATACATGCTATAGGTTTTCTGTATACAGCAGACCACTATTATTTCAAATCTGTAATTAGTTCTTCAATCTCCTAGATGAGCTCTCAATCAAGCAATGATGCTATCACCTACTGTTTATTGCAGTAAATAGCCAGTTTGCACAGGTCTGTGCTGAATATCTCAAAATCTGTGAAGAATGTGAAAAAAGTTTCTTCTGCAAAGTTATAGACCATGTCAAAATGGTTAGGGTGAATGGGCCATTTCTCCAAAATCCATTTCTGTAGCAAGATATAGCTTCTCCAAATAAACGGACTGCAGGCACAGTCTCCTTTGTTGACGTTTTCTTTAGATCCGATGTCCTGATGTCAAATAGCCACTGCCAAGCCTTCAGGCTTCAGGCATTCAAGCTCTAATACCATGTTGGAAGAGAGGGAGAGAGACAAAGTGGAGTAGAAGATGAGCCTTAGCTCATTGTTGTTCTTCTTCCATTATACTTTCATCATACTCATTGAAAGAGACTTACACACATAGGTATGACTAACGAAGACTAACTGTGGTTAAGTCATTGACTACACTGACTTATTGAATGTCACACACGTGTACAGCTGTATCTAGCTGATGTTGGTCACACACATAAAGATAGACTGACTGAAGAGTAATGGGAGCTTGATATTCTAACAACCCTGTCCTACTAGCCTACTTGGGAGCTAGTATTAGGAATCCCTGTTAGTTATGAGGCAGTTAGGAAAGCTTGCTAAATAAAAGAAAAAAATGATGAATATAATATGAAGGTGGGCAAAAAGCGGTTCTAACCCTTGAAATAAGAAAATCAAAAGAAAGAAAAATTTCAAAGAGTTGATGTTCATTTCCTTGTGAAGGCTTGGTAGATTCCTAAGGATGAGTTAGACCCGCTCCTGATGCCTTGTATTCCTTGGAGTGGCATTTTTTCGAAAATGACATGAGGATGGTTGGAACAAAAATAAAAGTGAGCGAGAAAAAAAATGAAAGTCGTTTCACCTCTCGAGAGCTTGGTAGGTTCTTGGGTACCAAGACTAGACCTAAGACTTATGCCCTGTTCTCCTTGGGTCATAATATGCTCAACTCCTTCCTCTTTATACATTCGAGTATAAAATAATGAAGAATAGAGATTGAACCAAAAGAAGAAATAAATAAATAAGATAGGCTATAGGAAGTACTCGCCTAATGGGAGTTCTTGGTCCAATTGTCCTAGGTCAGCATGTAGGCAAGTCAGACAACCACTTAGGGTGACTTCTTTAATAGCTCTTTTAGTTGGTCTATGTTGGAGCAATTGACTAGCAACTAGCTTTTGTCTTCATTGTCAGATTATACTTGGCCTATCCCTCGTGGAATTCATGCCTTGATTTTGTTAGGGATGGGGTGAGAAGTGTGTTATGTGTTATATTATGTATTTTATTGGAAGCATCTTGTTGATGCTCTCTATGGTTTATCTGTGTGCAGATCAATTCATAGGTTTGATGGGCCGGGTCACCCTATCTATAGTTGTCAATGAGAGGCAAATTTAAAGGTACACTTTTTGGGATTTTGGATCATTTTAGATAGACTTGCAAGGTATTTATGGATGAAAATAATTATTTTAGCCTCCAAAGTGGTTCATCGTGCAAAACGATTAGGGTGCAAGAGACAAAGTATTTTGAAGTTTGAGATGCAGTGAAGCACCAAGTTGGAGTCTGTAAATAATGAAGAAGCATCCAACCATCACTTGGACATTAATTTTATATGCATAGAATTTGAGGCTACGAGACCTTAATTTATGTGGGAATATGGAGTGAGCAGCCAAGGAGGCCAAGAAAGGCTCCAAAACCATGTGGGCATGCCCAATTTGAAGGGGTACTTATAGTAGGTCTCAAAGGGGTGCTTTTTCTTTATGTATAGTTGTTTGGAAGAGAGAAAGAAGGGGAAAAAATGGGTAGAAAATTAAAAAAAGCCATCATGTTGGATTTTTTATGATTTTTCTGCACGAGATCCTCTACGTGATGATGTAAATTTCATGGCCTGATATGACGAACGAAAGAATGCTAGTTTTTTAGTCTTTCTCTCTCCTCTTGCAAAACATTCTTTCTCTCTCCTTTCTTTCCTCTTGCATAATGGCTATTCTTATGAGAGAAAGGGGGATGGGTGAGAGATAGAGAGAGATGAGAGTTATGTAAAATAGTATCTTTTTAAAAAAAATAACACATCATTTTACAAAAGAAAAACATTAAAAAAATCCCCAAAAATGATCAAAAAATCCAAACAACTTTCCTTTAAATTTATTTACCAATTACAATTAAAATACAATAAAAATGTTAAAAACTTAGAAGAAAACTTTTTTAAAAATAAATAAATCAATAAATACTACTGAATGACCAAACCCCATACAACACAACAACTTGGATGATGACATTACTTTTTGTTGAGTCATACTTAATTTCTTAAAAAAATTTAAAACACAAAAAAAAGAAATACAAAACCAAAAAAAAAAGTACAAACTCACAAAAATATGTACTTAAACCAATTGAAAGAAAATGGAAAATCAAAGTCCCCCAAACTCTAAAAAGTGAGAAAAATATCCTCACACACACACACGTACACTTTTTTTTTTCAAATTGGCAAGTGGTTGTGTTTTCCTTTTCTTTTTAATTGGCATCATTTCTCTTGATTGTCTATGTGATTACTTTTGAGGACATATATGCCCTCCAATTTTTCATATGCCATTAGACCTTGTAGACGTCCCATACCACATCAAGTTTTTATTTCCTTTTCATTCCTCCACATACACCCAAACACACTATTAATTGTAATAAAATCAACCAATCCTTGCACCACAAAAATGTAAAAGGAATTATCACCATTACACCATAACCCACATAATCTTTATTTTAAAATGAACCCTCGCTATTCAAATGTGCACATGCATCCATGCTATGAACACAATAATTTTTAATTAAAATTAATTCCTCACCATGATGTATGCATGTGATTTGTCATAAACATCATCTAATTCTAAAAATTAATTACATTGTAGTGAACCTTGGTTGAGTCAAGTCTAAGTTGAGATGGGGTTTGTTAATTTCGATTCACTGTGCATTAATGGGATGAGTTAAAAATGAATTGATGATGTCAAGAAATGAACTTGGAGAGAGAGAAAGAGGAGAGAGAAGACTGCAGACGAGAGAGATGAAGTGGAAAAGTGAGAGAAAGAGAGTGATGAGGAGAGAGAAAGACTAGAATAGGAGAGAAAAAGATAGAAAGAAGTAAGAAGCCAATGAAGTTGGGAGCAAGGTAATGAGGAGAGGGATAATAATGTATTAATGTGTCAAAAGATGAGAAATTTTGCATGTCTCCTCCTTTTATACCTATGTCAGTGTGACATGGTATTACTATTATTTTCACACTAAACCATTATTCTTCCTAGCTTCTTACAATCCATCCTGTCCCAAGGGTTTTTGCCCCCAAAAACAAACTTACGAAGGTTGGAAAAGGGTGGATAGAATAGAGTACTACTCTATTTTGAGCGTTACAAATGGGAAAATAAATGAAAGATGAGAGACATATGGACTGAAGTGAAGAAATAGAAGTAATTCTTAGCTATATACATGATCAAGAGTTCTTCAAGAGTACTGGAGCCTTAAAGTCTTCAATTGATGAACTCAAATTGAAGTAGATAGCTTGATGTATAACAGACCCTGTTGAGCCAAATCTACCCCATAATGTCCGGTAGAAGTATCCAAACGAAGCATACCACATGCCAAAATGTAGCTCTTGAAGATTACTTTGATCCTATGTAGGCAGCATAATTCTAAAGATTACGTAGAATAAAAACTTTTCTAAAACGATTTGTTGTCAAGTCCTTGTATGCATCATAACTAGCTCCATAGTCAATAAGCTTCAACCATCAATATGTTCCTTAGGTAAGGAAACTCATCTAATATGGAATCAGGCCTCCAAGAAGCTTCCTTAGGTGGAAAATCTCTCAATTTGATCAAATATTCAATGATGGAGTGAGAGCAAAGCTTCTTCTCACGTTGACCTATGATAGCCTCCTCGGGGATGTACTGAATAAGACCTTCATCATCAATAGGCAACAGCTCATCAATTGTATCAATAGGATCAACACAGAAAGGCTTGAGCTGACTAACATGGAATACATTATGAATCTTAGTGGAAGAGGGTAGCTCCAATCTATATGCCAAGTCTCCAATGCACTTCAAGTTCCGGTAGGGACCATAAAATCTGTGAGCAAGCTTGTTACTAGATCCATATTTCAAAATAGAATACTGAGACTTGCGCACCTTCAACAAAACTAATTCTCATTCTTGGAACTCTAAAGGTCACCTCTTCTCATCTACATACATCTTCATTTGGTCTTGGGCTTTCCTAAGATTCATCTTACACTGCTCAAGAAGGTCTGAATTACTTTCAATTCTTATTTCCCACGAGGATTGATTATTTCATTGAAGATGACTGTGGGTAAGGGCACCTTATAACCATACATAGCCTTAAAGGGTGAAACTCCAATACTAGAATGAGTGGAGTTATTGTAGGCAAACTCAATCAAGTGTAACCAATAATCTCATAAATTCTAGATATCATAATAGAAATGGCGAAGGTAAGTCTCCAACCACTTGTTTACCCTTTCTGTATGTCCATTAGTTTGTGTATGCTAGACTGTAGAGGGAGCCAATTTAGTGCCCATGGATGTGAATACAGTGTGTCAAATGTTACTCATGAACTTTGAATCTCTGTCATGAACAATCACCTGCGATAATCCATGTAATCTAAAAATCTGCTCCATAAATTGACTAGCCACTTGAGAAGTAGTAAACTGGGTCTTGGTTGGAATAAAATGGGCTACCTTAATGAGTCTATCCCCCACCCACATATATACTATTCCATCTCTTTTTAGTAGTAGGCAAGCCAATAATGAAATATATGGTAATCTGTGTCCATTTTCCTCTAGGAATGGATAATGGATGCAACAAACCACCTAGCTTATGGGTGTTGTCCTTAGTCTACTGACAAGGCATTCACTTCATGACAAAATCTTTGACATCTTCACACATAGTACTTTCCAACAAAAGCTTTTGCTGATCCTATCATAGGTTTTGAAAACTCCAAGGTGTCTGGCTAAAGGTGAAGAATCCAACTCCTCCATAATTTTTCGTGTAAAAGAAGAAGTAGAGGAATTTTCCATGCACTTGCGGCTCTTCAAGGCTGAGGTATATTGTCCAACATGAAATCTCAGTTTTGCTATGCATAGTCATCCTAGGCCTTATTCTTGTCTTTATGTCCTCCCATAATAGTATAGTTTTGCAGTACCCCCTCTCAGAAAATTGGCTATAATTTGAGCTAGGAAACTCCGATTCCCAAATTTTCCGATTCAAATCAAAGCCAATGATGCCTCTTTAAGATGAGATACAGCACGTTATAACAAGTTTAGGATAGAAAATTTTGCAATTCAATCTCTGAGTCTGAGAGCTCCAGGCATGCACCTTGTTTCAACCTGTAAATACCATGTTTCCACCTGTAAGAGTAAAATGGTGGTCATGGTCCAAAATGGATACCAAACCCTATAGAAGGCTTAGTATGACCTATGGACATCCTATAGTATCTGCGCCTATACTTCAATAGTGAAGTTGGTACCTGTAATGGCCTATATATACCCTATAGTGACCTATAAATCCCCCGTTTTACCCTGTTTTTCTCTTGAAGGTACTTGAGTCTTTGAAAATGCTTCAATCTTCAATACTCCACTCTTTGTACCTATGTGATGTTAAGAATCGCATGGTGGGGGACTTTGCTTGAGCTGCTGCGCCAAACACACACTGTATACTCAAGAGGAAGCTCACTCAAGAACACAAGAAGAGAGATGGAGGCCAAAACGTTTTCTTGCTGATTTTTTCTTCTTCTTCCACACAGTATACAATGTACACAAAGTACAGATAAGATAAAATATAAAGGAAAGTGGCCTTCTTAGTCAAACAGTGCATAATGGACTACACTAAATCAATTGGTGCTATATCTTTGCCAAATGTAAGTAGGTGTAACAACCTAAATATAATAACTGATAAGTCAGTGGCCATGTGAGTGTCATAATGACCACCAACGTGCTAAGTGTAGATGTGTGGACCCATCTAGTTGGGCATTCCATCATCAATGTCCGCATGTGTTGAGCTTGCCATCTCAATACTCCCCCTCAAGCTCAACTCTATCTCTACAACTCTATCTCTGCAACTCCAAGAAGAGGTGAAGTTTTCTATATATTTTTAGCAACCACAATATATAGTATTAGTTGTTGTTTAGCTCAAATTTGGGAGGAGAAATAGTATCATCCAATTTCCTTTGCTAGTAGGAAATTGGAGATATCTGAAGTTAACTATATGTACATGGAGAAATTGTGGCTTGGAATGGTCTTTGCGATAAAGAAATTTATGCATTATATTCTCTATGAGAAGGTAGTATTCTTTATAAAGGTGGAAATACTTAGATTGTTGCTGAACAAGTTGCAACCGCCTAACCATTTAGCAAAGTAGTTAATCTCCTTGCAAGTGTTTGATTATGAGATTAGGAGCAAGCCACCAAAGCTGCAGGATATTGTAGAATGTCTTGTGGATTTTGGGGAGCCAAAGAAAATTCTAGCTGAGGGAAGTGATATTGAAGGTCTATTTAAAATCGTTACAGCTTCCATCCCTTCCTGGTATGTGGATATAACACATTATTTATCTACAGGAGCATTTGGGACTACTTTATCAAAGGTTGAAAAGAGAAAGATCAAGCAACAAGAATTACACTTTTCAATTATAGCAGGTGTCTTGTATTGGAGAGGAGTAGATGATATCTATCATCATTGTATATTACCCAATGAGGTACCATTTATTCTTGAGGAGTGCCATGATTCAGCATGTGGGGGACATTTTGTTGGAAAGCTCTCAGTGCCGAATATTGGTGGCCATTGATTTTCCAAGATGCTTTTAGCTATGTTAAGTGCTGTGATTTTTGTCAAATACAAAATGCGAGGGAAAATCGTAGGCAACCTTTAAATCCCATTTTGGTTACATTACTCTTTGAAAAATGGAGAATTGATTTTGTGGGACCAATATAACCTTCATCAACTACGCAAAAGCGATATATTATTGTAGCAACATACTACTTTACAAATTTTTTGGGACCTAAAATGGGCCGGCATTGGCTATAGCACTAGCCAAACCTCTGACATGCACAAGACAACCCCATGGCCTCGCAGTCAGGAGCATCTACAGGACACATTGCCCTGCCATCGTACGTACATTTTGCATTTGTATCGTGTTTATAGTCCAACCCTTAACCTTCTCACATGCCGCGGAGGGAGACCCTACACATTTTGGTGTAATTCACCACCTAGAACAACATAGGAGGCACCCCTCAGCTAATTGCCAAGGCCTCACTACGACCCTCCTACACCTTGGGGATTGGCCCCTCGATGTGTCACTAACACATATAACACATACAAAATAGACTCCACTCTTAGTACCAATATTATATCGTTCCAGGAATGTACCAATCCTCACTTACTTGTCCCCTTGGACCCATCATCTAAACCTACAGCTTAGGTGTCACGAATCGCGTGGTGGGGGGACTTGCTCAAGATACTGCGCCGAACACACATAGAATGCACAAGGAGAAGCTCACTCAAGAGACCAGAAGAGAGATGGAGGCCAAAATGTTTTCTTGATGGTTTCTTCTCCTTCTTCCACACACTTTACAATGTACACAAAGTATAGATAAGATACAACATAAAGGAAAGTGGCCTACTAAGTCAAACAATGCATAACTGACTATGCTAGTCGACTGGTGCTATAACTATGCCAGCTGTAAATAGGTGTAATAACCTGAATATAATAAGTAATGAGTCAATGGCCATGTGAGAGTCATAATGACCACTGACGTGCTAAGTGTAGACATGTGGACCCATGTAACTAGGCAGTCCATCATTAATGTCTGCATTTGTTGAGCTTGTCATCTCAACACTCCCCCTCAAGCTCAACTGCATCTTTGCAACTCCAAGTAAGATTCGAAACTTTTGAAGCTTCTCTATACCCAATGCCTTCGTGAAGATGTTAGCTATCTGATCCTGTGTGCTGACATACACCAAGTCACTGCTAGTACCTTCTCTCTCACAAAGTGGTAGTGTACCTCAATATGTTTTGTTCTAGCATGGAACACAGGGTTCCTAGCCAAATGTATACTGCTCATGTTGTCACAATAAATGACAACTGGACCTTCCATCTGCACATCTAAATCATTCAATAACTTTTGCAGCCATACTACCTCACATGCTGCAACAACAGCACCTCTATACTCAGCCTCTATACTCGACAAAGCAACTATAGATTGCTTTTTACTACTCCAAGTAACTACTGCACTACCAAGAGAGAACATGTATCCACTGGTAGACCTTCTATCAGACATACTACCAGCCCAATCTGCATCTTTGTATCCAAACACCTATACATCTGTACCTGCCTCATAGAAAAGTCCATAATGTAATGTGGACTTCATATATCTCAATATGCGTCTGACTACATCCAAATGTGGCTTTCTAGGTACTTGCATAAACTGACTCACAAGACCAACAACGTAGCTCAAGTCTAGCCTTGTAATGGTCATGTAGATCAAACTCCCCACTATCCTCCTGAACATAGTAGGGTCTTCTATATCATCCCCAACATCAGCACTCAACTTTACATTCTGCTCCAATGGGACTGAAAGTGGTTTGCATGCTGTCATACCATACTTGGACAACATATCCAAGCCATGCTGTCTTTGGAACAGCCATATACCATCATCACATCTGATCACCTCAATGCCAAGGAAGCACCTTAGCTCACCTAAATCCTTCATCTCAAACTTCTTCTTCAAAAAGTCCTTGACTTCAACAATCCCACTATCACTATCACCTGTAATAATCAAGTCATCCACATAGATGACTATGATGACCAAACCTGCATCTTCCTTTCTCACATAAAGTGAGTGATCATCATTAGAAACATAAAAGCCAATATTGACAAGATACTTTCTGATCTTGTCAGACCATGCTCTAGGTTCTTGCTTGAGCCCATAGAGCGCCTTCTTAAACTTGCACACATATGTGGGATGTTCTAAATCTTCATAACTTGCTCGCTGATCCATATACACTTCTTCTTACAAATCACCATGCAAAAGGCATTCTTCACATCCATTTTCTGCAACCTCCAACCTTTGGCTGCTGCCAAAGCAATCACACATCGACAGTTGCCATCCTAGCAACTGGACTGAAGGTTTCTTCATAATATATGCCATGTCTGGGCATAGCCTTTTGCAACCAGCCTAGCTTTGTACCTACTAATAGAACCATTTTCATTGTGCTTAATCTTATAAACCCACTTACATCCAATAGCTTTCTTGCCCTTGGGCAATGATACTAGATCCCAAGTCTTATTGACCTCTAATGTAGCCATCTCCTCATCCATTGCTGCATCCCAATGAGCATGACCAACAGCCTCCTCAAAACATGTGGGCTCAACATCCTCAATCACTTTCACCATATAAGAATAATGGTGAGCTGCATAACCTTCAAAACCAAATCTGTTAACAGGGTATCTCACCCTGCTACACTTGCATACCACTGGATCACTCAATGGAGTCTTTGCATTGACACGTGCTCTCTACACACCCGGAGTCCTCACTGAAGGAATGTCAAGCTCATCATCCAAGCTCTCTGAGCCACTGGAGTCTCCATCAAGAACTACATCAATGCCATTTGACACTTTATTCTTTCCTTTGTCTTTACCTGTAGTGCTACTAGATGCACCTGAAGATGTAGAGCTAGTCCTTAGTCTCCCAGACCAAGGACTACCAGATGATGTCTCTGGTCCACTAAGAGTCCGTGATTCTTGCTTTTCAGCCTGCACATGAGTGTCATGATCATCATCATCATCCAATGCATCACCACTAGATGCATATCAACTGCTCATTTCATCAAAGATGACATCCCTTCTTACTCTAAACTTACATGTGACAAGGTTATAACAATGATACCCTTTTTGCTCTAAAGAGTATCCAACAAAGACACACTTTTCAGCCTTTGGATCCAGTTTCTTTCGCAACTCATCTGGCACATGAACATATGCAATACAGCCAAACACTTTCAAGTGTGAGACGTCAGGCTTCTTACCTGTAAAACATTCTTCGGGGGTCATACCATGAACTGTAGCTGTGGGAGTTCTGTTCATAATATAAATAGCAGTATGAATAACCTCAGACCAAAAATGCTTAGGCATATTCTTTTCATCCATCAATGCGCATGCAACTTCTAAAATATGCCTGTTTTTCCTCTCTGCAACCCCATTTTGCTGTGGGGTATACCTGCATGTGAACTGTCTCTTTATCCCATGAGACCTTAGAAAATTACTGAACTCATTCGAGAGGTACTCTCCCCCTCCATCTAACCTCAAACACTTTACTTTCAAGCATGTTTCTCTTTCAACTGCAGCCTTGAAAGTTCTAAAGTGCTCAAACGCTTCACTCTTTTCCTTCATAAAATATACCCACAGCTTTCTAGAACAATCATCAATGAATGTGACAAAGTATGAACTGCCTCCAAGAGATACATTTTGTGTAGGCCTCCAAATATCTGTATGCACAACATCAATGATATTTTTGCTTACATCTCTGTCATGTGAAAAGGGTTGTCTTGCTTGCTTACCAAACTAACATGCTTCGCATACCTTATGAAATTAATCAATTTATGTGACAAAGTATGAACTGCCTCCAAGAGATACATTTTGTGTAGGCCCCCAAATATCTATATGCACAACATCAAGGATATTTCTGCTTACATCTCTGTCATGTGAAAAGGGTTGTCTTGCTTGCTTACCAAACTAACATGCTTCGCATACCTTATGAAATTAAGCAATTCTAAATGTAGGCAAACTTGTAACCAACCCTTTGGATTGCATTAATTTTAGCCTTTGTACATTTGCATGTCCAATGCGTTTGTGCCAAATTTCAATATCTGCAACAACACCTTTTCCTTTAGCATACATAGCAGCATTCATATTAGGAATTCCAGTATCCAAAGTAAACATACATCCAACTCTACTTCCCTTTGCAACCAACCTGCACTTGTTCATTGAAGTCTTCTACAAAGCAACCCTTTGCATTAAATCTGACTTATAGCCCTTGCTCTACCATCTGACCGACTGACACCAAGTTCTTTGTAATAGATGGCACATGTAATATATCTGAAAGACTCTTTGTCTTACCATCATGCAAGGACAAGGGAACTTTTCCAATGTGTGAAATTGGGTGGCATGAATCATCACATGTCTGCACATAACCTGTATTTTGCAAATCTTACATCTCTCCAAACCATTCTGCATGGCTGGTCATATGATTGGATGCACCTGAATCAACATACCAAACATCATCATGTGTTCCCTTTCCTATAACAGCATTCAGTATATGCTACATAACAAACAGACGTTCATTTTTGTCTTCATTCTATCGTGAAGACGATGCAAGCATAACATTGGGCTGCAATATGACCTGTTTTTCCACAGTAGTGACACACAATACCAGAGTTGTTAGAACCTCTGTTTTGCCATCCACCTCTTCCTCTAAAGCTCCCCTTGCCTCTAAAGTTACCACGACCTCCTAAAACCTGCATATCGCCAAAGTGCTGATTCAATTTTTTTTGTTGGTTGTCTCTACCACGGCCTCTTGAAGAGGACCTGCCATGTCCCCTTTCTGAACTGGAGTAGAAAGCTTGGACCTGTTCACCACTTTCTTTAGATGTCTCACTCTATATGTTGATCTCTTAAGTGATCATAAGGGAGACCAGCTCCTCAAAATCTAGAAATGGTTTTCTGACATATACGGAAGTTACAAAAGACTTTCAAGCCTTTTAATTATTATGTCCACCCAAGGTAGATGACACCAAATCATCATCATCGGGCATTGCATCAATCGCTGCCAAGGCATTTGCAATGCTCCTTACCTTCAGTACATACTCATTGATAGACATCTTCCCTTTCTTCAATGTATTCAACTCTTGCTTGAGTTGAACTGCCTTTGTATTTACGAAAAACATATTTTCAAGTATGGTCCAAGCTGCATGTGAATTCTCTGCATTTCTAATATGTCCAAGCATATTATTATCAATTACTGCAAACATCCAATACATGACCTTTTTGTCTTTTGCATTCCATTCTTTCCGTGCCTTTGTCTCTTCTACAGTTGGAGGATCACTCACCTCCAGCTCCTTTTCTTCACCTGAAACAAACTCGTAGAGGCCTTTTCCAAAAAGGAAGTTCGTGACACGGAACTTTCATGAAGGGTAGTTGTTCTTGTCGAGCTTCTCAATGATGGGGTTTTCACTGTTCTCTGCCATTATCACAAAACTAATACCAAACAGCAATCAAATCTTCTGTAACCCTCGATCTGTAGTGCACAGCAATACACCAAACAGTCCTTTTCACCGTTTGCTCAACAATACATGCAATCTACAACCAGTTTACATATAAACCTTGTGTTTATTCGCTGGTAAACACCTTTGAACTTACAGATCTTAAATCTGTAACATGTGCACCTGTATACGACAGACACATCTGAAATTGCAAGATACCTCGAACTGCTGTCTGTAACCTTGCGAGTCTAAAACGGGGCTTGAAATGACCTCGGATGGCCAAAATAGCAGCGATTAAGCCCTAAAGGGTTTTTTTGCAGAATATACAATGCTCTTTGCGCACACCAAATCTCACTGCAATCTGAGATTTCTGCTTTGCCCTGCTTTCGGTGCCTCCACAGGCACTATCCAAGAGAAGAAGTAGAGAATGGAAGAGCTTCTTACCCATTGCTTGCTTGCTCGAATCCTTGGCTCCTCTCCTTTGCTTTAGCCTTCAAAACTAGCCTCAATCAGTCATGCAGCTCTGATACCATGTCATGAATCGCGTGGTGGGGGGACTTGCTCAAGATGCTGCGCCGAACACACACAGAATGCACAAGGAGAAGCTCACTCAAGAGACAAGAAGAGAGATGGAGGCGAAAATGTTTTCTTGCTGGTTTCTTCTTCTTCTTCCACATACTTTACAATGTACACAAAGTATAGATAAGATACAACATAAAGGAAAGTGGTCTACTAAGTCAAACAATGCATAACTGACTACACTATCGACTGGCGCTATAACTATGCCAACTGTAAATAGGTGTAACAACCTGAATATAATAAGTAATGAGTCAGTAGCCATGTGACAATCATGATGACCACTGACGTGCTAAGTGTAGATGTGTGGACCCATCTAACCAAGCGTTCCATCATTAATGTCCGCATGTGTTGAGCTTGTCATCTCAACATTAGGTGCCTTACTCTCTCCAGTGTGGGTCATTTATAATACAACCAAGCGCTATTCATGCCAAGAATAGATACCATGTGTATGATTCATGCAATGGTGGATGCCTTATTATACACAAACAATTATGGTTTGAAATCAGCCTATGTGTCGTGCAAAAACAGTCCTTTTAATGAATTTCCACTAGTACGCAATGCTGTGTTGTAGGAACCTAGCACCAAGGCAAGCCTCATGCTGCTAGATCCATTATTTCTAAATAAACCGCATCCTAAATGTTATGCATAAAGAGAACAATCACAATTTGTATTATTTCAACGCTTAAACTATGGTATAACATCATCCTCCCCCTCAGCGTTTAAATTTTGCTGCAATGCATAGATGTAAAGGTTCCTTTATGTCATTTTTTAAATGTAAAAGCAATAAATACGCACTTTAACACAAAGGAAAAGGCCAAACTGAGGCTTAACCCCATGCTTTAGCCCCATCAAACATTCACATACATAGATCCTTTTTTTTTTTGAACGTAAGAAACCCATTTTTTTCCATTTTTCTCTATTTTTCCTATTTATTTTTTAATAGAAAATAGATATTTTCTGGTTTTTTTCTAATGACTAATCATTTAAACTAAAACTCAGTATTCTTTCTTATTGTATCCCATATCCACTCATTTTTTTCCACTCAAAATCAAAGAAACTATCAATTTTCAACAAATTTTATGTTTTTTCGGGTTTGAACATTTATAATTGTAGTAAATCAATACGGGTTCTGCATAACAGTGATTGCAGCCCTCAAACATAATGCAAGGAACATTCAAATCAAATTTCAGCCCATGTGCACACCGTTTAGACCATGAACGATAAAAAATAAGGAAAATTCTTTCATAAAATAGAGCATACTGCCTTTTTGCGTGTTTCGGGTTTTTTGAATATTTAATTGGGATTGTGTATTGACCAACCAGCATAGATCTTCAGCCTTCAGCCTCCTCAGCCTCTTGGAACAATCCGGTGCCTCCCAGACAAGCAACCATCTCCCAATTCCCTTCTTGATTCTTGCCACATGAAGTGCCTCTATGTAGGAGAGAGAAAGACTGAATTCTGATCTCCACAACCAGACAGCCATTCCATGCATGGATACCGGTAATGAGGAGAGAAGATAGAGTGTAGATCAGCCATCTAGTTCAATTGGGGGGTTGCTTGCATGCCCCATAGCCCCCTCTCCATCAATCATGAAAAATGGCACCTTCTTTCTTTGCACACGAAAAAAACGGACGCCCTCCCCTCGCCCCACCCATGATTTTGATTTTTGGTTGGGGCTCCAAAGGGATCCCCCAAAAGGTATGACTCTTGGGCCCCCTAAAGTCTATTCCCACTTGACATTTGGGCTTGGCCTCCCGGGCACTCCCATTTCCTTGTCCGGTATCCGAATTGAAGTCTAAAAAATCTTGGGCATTCCTCTTGAAGTCCTCCACTGCCGAGCATCTCCCAAGGTCTCATCTAACATGCCAAAAATTTATGAAAATTCACCAACTATCGTCTAGTGGGGCTTTTAAGCACTTTCGGGCATAGCCTCCTGAAATCGTACTGATTGCTACCGTCACCTTCAACGAAGTCTATTTTTTACCTAAAATTCAGAATTTTTGGTTATTTTTAAGCACTTCTAGGCATCAAAAATCAGCTGTCATTGGCGACCCCCGGGATAGGGCGACTCAACCCGTCGAATCCCACGAACATATCTACACATAAACACAACCAAAAAGAGCATCAAGCTGATACAAAAAAGATACACATCAAAGCACAACACAACTCTTAGCCTACCCCTTGTCAAAACCAAGGCATGAAATACACGAGGAGTAGGCCTAGCATAATCTGATAGAAAGTCTAAAGCTAGTCACTAACCAACTGCTCCAACACAGCTAAGATAAAAATAACAAGAAAAGAGGTCATCGAAAGTGGTGGTCTGAACTACCTACCTAACTAGGGACAACTCAACTAGGAGCTTCTACTAGATGATGACTCCTATAGCCTGAGCAAGAAGTAGTTTCTTTTAGCACATTGCTCTTTTAGCCTCTTATTTTCCATACTCGGGCATGTAAAAAGGAGGCAGCTGAGCGTAGTGACCCAAGGAGAACAGGGCATCGGCCTCAAGTCATGTCTTGGTACCTAAGAACCTACCAAGCGCTCACAAGGCGACATTGAATCCTTTTCTAATGCTCACTTTTATTTTCACTCCAACGGTCTAGTATTCTTTGTTTTTCAGCTAGATGCCACCCCTAGGAAGACAAGGCATCAGCCCCCAGGTCAGACTCATCCCCAGGAACCTACCAGGCCTTCGCAAGGTGATAAACAACAGCTCAAGGATTTTTATTTCTTTCCTTTTCTATTTTTATAGGGGGTTAGAATCCCTTTTTACACACCTCAGTATATTCATATATTGGCTTTCAGATATTTAGGGTTTTTCCTCTTTCCATTATTATTTTAGTAGGCTTCTCTAACTACCTCACTACTAACAGGAACTCCTAGAACGGCTGCCTAGCAGGTCAGCAGAACAGGGTCACTAGAATTGCCTTCTAAAATAGGTCCTTCAATGCCTGGCAATGCCTTTGTAGGAGGTAATGACTACTCAGACCTCCCCCAGACATACATAGCCTAAACTTAGGACTTCATGCATCGAGTATCGGTCCCCAACAAACAAAAGAAAGTAACCCTTACATGCACATATATCATTGATTGCTTAAGGGAAAAGACTCAAAAAGGGGGATAAAACCACCTGGAATGGCCACAAGAAGCTCCTTTGCAGCAAAGGCTTCCTCCAACGACTTCATCGACCTGTATGATGCAATCACTACAACAAAAAACCATTAACTGTACCCGCACCAAATAGACATGGGATCCTCTTAGCCTAAAGAAATAGCACATTTCACTGCAAACTAGCTGGCCCTTTTGGCCTAAAGAAATCAAACATGACATGACAAAACTAAGTGGCCCTCCTGGCCTAAGGAAATAGAGCATTAAAACCTTAAAACAACTAGCCTTCTTGGCATAAAGAAATCAAACAAACCAGCTCATATAGATCCCTCCTTGGAAGAAGGCATATATATGAAAATACGTTCCATTCCAAGGGATAAAATAGGGCTCTCAGCCCTAAACTAAATGCATCAAGTTGTGACCCATACCTCCTACATATACAGCAAGAGGCATACGTGTAACATGTCGTTTGATCAACCTATGGGTCCAGGAAATAACATTCTCCACAAGCGACCAGGTCCCGTCTTGTTATCAAGAGCGACATCCCAACTAGAACCACCGTTGAAGAAGAGGTCCTCTTCATAAGAAAAATTAGCTAAGGAATCTACAAACTAATTCCAATAACATGGAATGAGCTGAAGAGATACGCTCTCAAATTCATTAAGTAGGGTTATAGCAGTTTGATGATACATACAAGGATGGGATTCCGGACTGTATATGTCCCATTGAGTTGATTTAAGATTAGCTGGGAATCCCCCTTTACCAACAACTGCCAAATACCACCTGTCTTGGCAATATTCATTTCCATAATCGAGGCTTGATACTCTCCCATCTTGTTAGTAAATCCTACCCCGAGATAAACCGCTAATTTCATTGCAACCCTACGTCGGGGATCTCAGATAACTACTCCAACACTCCCTTTTTTATTAGGCCCTTGGGACACTCCATTAAAGTATAACATGTACATCCATAATGGGTTTACATAGCCAGCCATCAAGAACTCCCCTATTCGTAATTATGCTAGTCAAAATTCAACATATTGAGAGGATGAACTGACGGATCCATCCCACCTTCTTCATTAAACATCCCACCTTCTTCATTAAACTCAACAGGGATGCTTGTCAAAATTTGTTCTCCCACACAAAGGTATAATCTTCTTGCTCAATCACTTTGTATCCCTTGCTCCACTAGATAAGCTTCCCCTGATGATATCTTTGCTTGAGATATGGGTTCTCGAAATAAGGGATTAACCTGTCAAGATTGTGGGAGAGAAGGAAGGAGTCTCACTTGTAGCTTTCGCACTTGCACAAATGAGGGAATGCACACACAGGTGGAGGCTGAAAACAGTTTTCCTCTTATTAGTTGTGTAAGCCAAAAAAAACACAAGTACAGAGAAATAGGAGAACCCTATATATGAGTCTCAAACCAAACTCAACTAACTAAGGTGGCATACTAACTGAGCCATGAACTAGAGTAGATAAGGATAGCTGTCATCTAGCTATTATTCATGGGCGGTGTACCAACCACATCTGCAGCTAACAAGCTAGTGACATAAATGCACAACGGTCACCCTGGCATATCACGAGTGGAGCTCAATATCTCAACACTCCCCCTCGAGCTCAATCCCAATTCTTGTACACCCAGCAGGTCTCTGAACTTGTGCAGCTTCTCTGCACCCAATGCCTTCGTAAATATGTCAGCTACCTGATCCTCTGTGCTGACATAAACTAGATCAATAAGACCTAGTAAAACCCTCTCCCGCACATAGTGATAATGCACCTCAATGTGCTTTGTTCTAGCATGATAGACTGGGTTATTTTCCGAGTGTATACTACTCATGTTGTCACAATAAATGACAACTGGCCCATCTATATGCTGATGCATATCATAAAGTAGCTTATGCAACCAAGCTACCTCACATGCAACCATTGCTGCACCCCTGTACTCAGCCTTTGTGCTCAACAAGGCAACTGTAGGTTGTTTCTTGCTGCTCCAAGTGACTGCAGCACTCCCAAAAGAGAACACATATCCACTGGTAGATCATCTATCAAAAATACTACCAGCCCAATCAACATCAGTGTATCCATGCAACTATATCTGAACCCTAGTCTCATAAAATAGTCCATACTGCAATGTGGACTTCACATACCTGAGTATGCATCTAGCGGCATCCAAATGCAATTTCCTTGGAGCTTGCATAAACTGATCTACCAATCCAATAGCATAGCTCAAATCTGGCCTGGTAATAGTCATATAAATCAAACTTTCTACTATGCGTCTATACATAGTAGGGTCTTCCAGAAGCTCACCTACATCTGCGCTCAGCTTCACATTCTTCTCTAAAGGAACTGAAATAGGCTTACAGCCTATCATCCCATATTTGGACGGCATGTCCAATCCATAGTACCTCTATAAGAATTGTATCCCACTTGGTGATCTAATCACCTCAATGCCCAAGAAATAACGCAGCTCTCCCAAATCCTTCATCTCAAACTTCTGCTTCAATAGCATTTTCACATGAAGGATATCTTCATCACTATCACCTGTCATAATCAAATCATCAACATAAATGACAAGTAGCATAATATCTTTCTCTGTTTTTCTCACATAAAGTGAGAAATTTGCCTTGGAAATCTGAAAGCCAATAGTGACAAGATACTGTCCTATCTCGTCAGACAATGCTCTAGGTGCTTGCTTCAAGCCATACAAGGCTTTCTTCAACCTGCAAACAAACTCAAGATGAATAGCATGCACATAACCTGGTGGCTGCTCCATATAGATCTCTTCTTGCAAATCACAATGCAAGAAGGCATTCTTTACATCCATATGATGTAAAGACCATCCCTTTGATGCAGCCATAGCAATGACTGCTCTTACGGTTGCCATCCTTGCAACCGGACTGAATGTTTCTTCATAATCAATGCCATATGTTTGTGCATACCACTTGACTACTAATCTTGCCTTGAATATGTTCACAGAACCATCTGCATTGTGCTTCACCTTATAAACCCACTTACAACCAACTGCATTCTTATCTTTAGGCAAAGGTACCGATTCCCATGTAGAATTTTCTTCCAAGGCATCCATTTCTTCATCCATGGCTTTCTCCCATTTTTCTTTTCCCATGGCTTGCTCAAAAGAAGTGGGTTCTGGTTCCTGTATCACTTTGACTATATAGGTATAGTGAATGGCTGTAAATCCATCATATTTCAGCCTATCCACAGGATACCTAGCTCCGGTAGACCTGCGCAAAGTAGGCTCACTTCCAGGTGCTCTCAAAACATCCTTGGTCTTCCTTACTCTAGGTGTAACAATAGAAGGAATACCCAACTCATCATCAATTCTCTATTCTGAGCCATTGGATTCACCATCCACATAAGAGTGACCTGCATTCACATCAAACATGGGCTGATCTACCTTCTCTTTTCCTTTTTGTGATACCTGCATACCACTATCTGCATTGCTTTGAGAATATTATCCTAATCTCAACCTACCTGTCCATGGCGAAGAATGTGAACAACTGCTAGAGGACACTCCAGGTCCACTAATATCTTGTGACTGTTGTGAATTCTGTGCAGCATTACCATTTTGTGCATCTACATTATCAATCACATTTACTGGTTTATACCAACTACTCATCTCATAAAAAACGACATCTCTGCTCACTATAAACTTACGAGTAGAAGGGTTATAGCATCTATACCCTTTCTGCTTGCAGAGAGTAACCAATAAAGATGCACTTCTTAGCTTTTGGATCCAACTTGGATCTCAACTCATCTGCCACATGAACATAGGCAATGCAACCAAAAATTTTCAAATGAGAAATATATGGTTTCCTACCAATATACCTCTCCTCTGGAGTCATCCCATGTATTGCTGCAGTGGGAGTCTTGTTCATTATGTAGACTGCTGTAGCAAGTGCTTCAACCCAGTAAAAATCTAGCAAGTCTTTTTCGTTGAGCATGGCACGAGATACCTCTCCAATATGCCTGTTTTTCCTTTTTGCAATTCCATTTTGTTGTGGGTTATGACTGCATGAATATTGTTGCTTTATCCTATTCTCCTATAGGAACCTTGCAAACGCATTTGAGAGGTACTCTCCCCCTCCATCTGACCTTAGGTATTTTATTTGCAAACCGGTTTCTTTTTCAACCATAGCTTTAAGAGTTTTGAAATGCCCAAACACCTCACTTTTCTTTTTCATAAAATACACCCAAACTTTTCTGCTATAGTCATCAATAAAAGTGACAAAATAATGACAGCTTCCAATAGATGCATCTTTAGTAGTCCACACATCAGAGTGGATTAATTCCATGGCTTCTTACTCTCTTGAACATGTCTAGGAAACGGTTTCCTTGCCTGTTTTCCAAATTGATAGGCTTCACATACCTTATTCATTTCTGCAACCTTGAATTTAGGCAATCCTGCAACAATATTTTGGGCCTGCATTGATTTAAGTCGTTGTATATTAACATGACCAATGCATTTATGCCAGATATCAATATCTGCAACTACACCAGTCCCATGTGCAAACATTGCTACACTCAATTCAAGCACGTCTGCATCCAACGTAAACATTCTGCCCTTCTTCTTTCCTTTTGCTATCAAGCGACCTTTATTTTTTATATCCTCAACAAAGCATCCATGAGGATTAAATCTGACCTGCAAGCCCTGCTCAACCATTTGACCAACAGAAACCAGCAGAAACCAGGCTCTTGGTGATATTCGGGACATGAAATACATCCGACATGTATTTTTTTTTCCCATCCTGCATAGACAAAAGAATTTTTCCAATCTGCACAATAGGATGTGCAGTATCATCACCAGTCTCTACAAATCCTGGTTTTTCCATTTTCCTTGCATCCTGCATCCATTCTGCATGACCTGTCATGTGGTTTGATGCACCTGAGTCAACATACCACACATCGTTGCTTTCTTCTACACTTGGTCACAGAATTGGTCATGTGCTGCACCATAAACAAATGCTCATTTCTGTCATCACCCTGTCTACTAGAAGATGTATAATTCCCTTGTTGCAATTTTCCATTCATGATGTCATTCTGCTTTTTATAGCAGTCTTTAACCATATGACCCATTTTACCATAGTAGTAGCATTCAACATTGTTGTTTGCATTTTGCCCTCTTTGCCATCCACCACGACCTCTTTGGCTCCCCTTGCCTCTAGAGTTACCACGTCCTCCTCCATAGGACTAGTTTTCTTGAGTTTGCTGCATATTCTGATTTCTACCACGGCCTCCAGATTGGCCTTCTCTACCTCTGCCTCTACCTCTTCCAGCATTTGAGTAGAAGACAGCTTCTTTTGAAGTTCCTGAAGAAGATGCACCACCATTTCTCTGCTCCTTAGAAATTAGAAGAGCAATCAACTCCTCAAAATCAGGAAATCTTTCACGGATGGAAATGGATGTTCGGAACTGTGCATAATCCTTTCCTAGACCATTCAAGGTCACAGAAACTAAATCATCATCTTCCACTGGTGACCAAATGGAAGCAAGTGTATCTGCAATCTTCTTCACCTTCATGTGGTAGTCATTGATGCTCATACTTTCTCTTTGCACATTGTGCAACTCTTGCTTGAGCTGCATTTTCCTAGCTTGCATATTTGTGCTATACATTTTTGACAAAGTATCCCATGCCTCCTTTGGTGTACTTGCATCCTGAATATGCACAATCATAGAGTCTGAAATACTGATAGACAACCAGTACATAACTTTTCTGGCTCTCTCATGCCATCCTTTAAATGCCTGCATTTGTTGTTGATTGGGAACATCAGGAAGAACTGGTTCTTCTTCATTTCCTGCAACGAAATCCCAATATCCTTTTCCCATAAGGAATTCGTCATTCTAAACTTCCATGCTTGGAAGTTGTTCTTGTCAAGCTTTTCAGTGACAATCTGTGAAAGAGAATCAGATGCCATTACAGAACACTGCAAAAAATTCTGTCACTGCAAAAAACACAACTTCAGCCTCACAAGAGCAAATCTGCAAAACTGACGAAAGTGGTATTTGACCCACAGTCACTTCCTAGTGACAATTTTGCATCAACAGGCAACAAGGATGATTTTGTAACTCCCAATGTTTTTGCGCACATGCATATGATGCAATTTCTACGGTAACTTTTCACCAACCTGTAGAACAGTGATCGCACAACAAAAAACAGGGCCTTTTCCTGAGTGTGTGCGGAAAACTTTCGCCTCCAAAACAGGCCCCGAAATGGCCTCGAATCAAAAACACAGGGCAACCAAGGGCTAAAGCCCTTACTCGCAGCATATACTGCCCTCTTGCTACACCGCGAAGGGCATCTCAATCTGAGACAATGCACTCTTGCACTTTTCGGCTGTGCTACCTACAGAGACTTGCTCCCAAACTCGAAAAATGAAAGCAACACTGGTCCTCTTACCAGAACACTGCAAAATTGGTTTGCTTTCTTGAGCTCCTTACCACGAACCTGGCTCTGATACCATGTCAAGATTGTGGGAGAGAAGGAAGGAGTCTCACTTGTAGCTTTCTCACTTGCACAAATGGGGAAATACACACACAGGTGGAGGCTGAAAACATTTTTCCTCTTCTTAGTTGTGTAAGCCAAAAAGAACACAAGTACAGAGAAATACAAGAACCCTATATATGAGTCTCAAACCAAACTCAACTAACTAAGGTGGCATACTAACTGAGCCACGAACTAGAGTAGATAAGGATAGATGTCATCTAGCTATTATTCATGGGCGGTGTACCAACCGCATCTTCAGCTAACAAGTCGGTGACATAAATGCACAACAGTCACCCTCGCATATCACGAGTGGAGCTTGATATCTCAACATAACCACCCCATCAACTAGTTTAAGCTCTCCTGCAGGTCTCAAATCAACCCCAGCATAGATCAGCAATGCATTAAGCATGTTAGCATATTCAAAAATAATAAGGTTTAATCTTATTAAGATTAACCTTATTCTTAAATTCCACTCCCTATAAATCAGCTAATAAAGTCGTGGTCTTATTTTTACCTAACTGAACTATCTTGTAAGGGCCATCCCATCTAGGTTCCAGCTTTCCTAGAAATAGCTCCCTATGCGCATCATAGTATAGAACTAACTGCCCTTTCTTACAGGTATATTTCTTCGCTTTTAGATCATGCAATGGCTTCATCTGACATTTAGCCACCTCTTGGTGCAACAGACTCTGCAATTTAAGTTCATCCAAGTGGGATATAGTCGTAAAATGCTCGAATAGGACATCTTTATCACCCAAAGAATGATTGATTGCGAATCTTATGGTCGGCAACTCAATTTCTAAGGGCAAGGCATACTCCTCCCCATAAACTAATTTGAATGGGGTGTGGCCAGTGGCTCGCTTGAACGCCGCATTATACACCTAAACCGCCACATATAATTTTCTATCCCATTCCCACTTCTTTTTGGAGACTATTTTGGATAGGATACCCACAAGCTGCTTATTGGTACTTTCAACTTGTCCATTTGCTTGCAAATTATAGGGGGTCGTCTTGTTATGCTTAATTTCCATGCTTCAGTCAGGCTTTTAATTACCTTGTTCAAAAAATGGGTTCCACGGTCCGATACTATTTCCTTTGGTGGAACAAAATGGCAGATGATCTGCTCAAGTAGGAAACTGGTAGTCTCTTTTGCATTATCATGCCTCGTCGCACGTGCTTCTGACCACTTCGTAAAGTAATCAGTTGCTACTATAATGTATCTCTTCTAAGTAGTAGACAACAGGGTAATAGATCCCACAAAACCGATGCCTCACTTCTCAAATGGAAGGGTAGCCATAATCGGCATAAGTGGTCGCTTTCTATTCTCTCTATTGTCATGCCTTTGACATGTATCACATCTCTTGACATAGTTAAATGAATCCTGGAAGATGGATGGCCACAAATACCCAGCTTTTAAAGCCTTCTATGCTGTTAACCGCCCAGCAAAGTGCCCTCCACAAGCGGAGTCATGGCACTCTTCCAATATAAATGGAACCTCATCAGGCATCACACATCGGCGATAGATATCATCAACACCCTGCCGATGTAGTATTCCTGTGATCAAGGAAAATTTCAATGCCTGCTGTTTAATTTTCCTCTTCTCTAATTTTGATAAAGTAGCTCCAGTCTCTCCCGTAGAAAAATAGTGCAATATAGCAGCATACCAGGAGGACTTGAACAAAGTTTCAATATCACTTCCTTCAGCCGAGACCTCTTTTGGCTCTCCGAAATCCACAAGACACTCTACAATGCCCTGAAGCTTTAGCGGCTGGCTCTTAGTCTCATAGCGATTAACCACTTTGCTAAATGATCAGCCAGCTGCAACTTATTCAACAATAATAAAAGCCCTTCTGCCTTCATATAAAAAACCACCTTCTCATAAAGAATGTAGTGCATGAACTTTTTGTCGCAAATACCATCGCAATTCAAAACTTCTCCATATAGCTGTAGTTAATTTCTAATATTCCCAACTTCCGACTAGCAAAAGCTATCGGATGGTACCACTTCTCCTCCCAAATTTGGGATAAGCAGCAGCTAACATGGTTTTTGCTGAAAATATATAGAACATTTCGCCCCTTTTAGCTCCTGCTTCACATCGTCAAAAGATACTTTGCAAGCATCATTCCATGCAAACTGACAATTAAAGGATAATAGGTTCATCAGTGGCAACGTTCATTCTGCTAGGGCATTGATAAACCTACGATAATACCCTACTGATGATAGAAAGCTATGCACTTCCTTTGGAGTACATGGCCGACTCATGGTGACTATGACCTTAATCTTTTCAGGGTCAGTCGCAATCCCTACGAAACTAACCATATGGCCTAACAATAGCCCATAAGGCACTCCAAAGACGCACTTCCGTGGGTTGAGAGCTATGAAAAATTGTCAACAACGCTTGAAACACTTCCAGAAAATAATCGATTGCCTTTCTCTTACAGTGGCTGCCCCTAGGTCATCAATGAATACTTTCAACTCCTTTGGGGAGATGTCACCAAAGGTCTTGTCGGCTGTTCTTTGCCACGAACCAAGTGCATTACATAACCCAAATGCCATCACATGGTATGCAAAGGTACTGAAGACAGTGATAAATGTCATTTTCAGCTTGTCTTGGTCAGCAATCGCCATTTGGTTATACCCTGCAAAGCAATCCATGAACGAATATATTTCCCTACCCCCGCCAATCGATCCAAAATTTGGTCAATAAATGGTAACTGGTAATAATCTTTAACAGTCTATTTATTTAGCTCTCTAAAGTCTATACAAAGACGGATTTTATTATTCTTCTTCTTTCTAATCACAACTAGCGAACACCATTCAATATGCTGAACTGGGAAGATCAAACCCGCTTTTTGCAACTTCTGTAGCTCATCAAACAACCTATCCCTTAGTTCAAAAGGCATACGCCTTACTTTCTGACTTATAGGGCATGTACCTTCCTTTATAGGAAGGGTATGCATAGCTAGACTGGGAGAAATACCCCTAAGTTTGTCAGAGCTCCAAGCAAAGAGATGTCATGGAACTCCTGAATCAGGGACATATAGTCCTCTCTCTCTTTCGAACTGAGCATGGAACCTAATTTGATTGGCCACACATCATTAGGCGTTCCAAGGTCCAACTCAATAATGTTTGCATCTCTTATTCAATCTTGAGGCTCTATTGGCTCATTCAAGGTTATTTGATAAATATCCTCTGTAGTGGACCCTTCTTTAGATCCATCGCTTGATGACGTCTCACTACCAGATGGATCATCTATTATTTCTAGTTCAATGGAGGATAATGGAGCTCTCTCACTCTGAGGAGACTCAGGGTAAGCATCCACTAGTACACGATAGGCACCTCGACCTAGAATCACTCGACCACTAGGTATATCGACTTGACCATCTGTCAGTAGAATCCATGGCCTGCCTAGCAAAACTTGATAGCTACGACATCCTGCAAACCTTATCACCCTAAAGTCTAGATAGCATTCCACGCTTGCAATTGTAACGTGCACTTTAGTGATGCAACCTTCTGGTTGTCTTAGACTATCATCATCCATCCTAAGAACTGTGGAGCCATCTTTTTGGATCTCTAGACCTAACCTCTCCATCAAATCTGAACTCATGATATTGACGGAGAATCCAATGTCCATGATAGAGTGCTCCACTAATATTCCATCCACAAATGCTAGAACCCTAGGGCAATGCTTTTCAGCATGATCGAATCAATCTTCTCCCACTCTAGCTGTGCCCAAAGGTTCTACAATATACCCTATAAGAAGGATTCTCTTGAATTCCTTGCATACTCCTGGAGAAAGTTTAATCAATTGTAGGAGATTTACGTCTGGTTTAACTTCGCAAAGAGAACTTGCTAGGTCAAAGTCATGGTAGTTAGCCAAAGTTCTCTTCTCGTGCCAAACCATTCTCTCCTTTGGTCTTTCAATCGGCTTTGGTGCCTCTTTTTTAGCCTTTACCTTCTTTCTTGGCAATCCTTTATCCTTCTCGGGATCAAGTTTACTACCAACAGGTCTTAAAGGTTCACCTTCCACATCAAGATTCAAGAATCTCTTTTCCCTAGCATCTTGCTTAGGGCTTCCCTCGACAAGTTTTACAATTCCTTTGTCACCCTCTTTGATATTTTGACCTCTTGTTACGGCTTGTAGATTAGAAGTTTCAGCATCATTGACACATACGGCCTCAATAAGGCTGACTCCACTGCCATGAGGCAACTCCTCTACAGTAGCCTTTCCTCGTTGCAGTATTTGTCTTGGTCCCTATTTAGTGAGGCCGCCTGACTAGCCATGGGCATAGTCATACTAGGAGGGGCTGGTAACATAGGCAAATTTGGCATGATACTCCCTCTCCCATTCACATTTGACATGGGGTCCCCTTGACTCCCATTGGTTAAGGCCAAATTATTACCATTCCAATTTATCCTGGTTGCATAAGCCGCTTGCAAGCACGACTCTACTCATGCTTGGGTAATAGCAGTGTCAATATCGCCCAAAGCAACACTACTAAGCTGCACCAGGATATTAAAATCCAATCCATGTAGGAAATATTGTGACTGTGCAGCCGCTGGAATGGGAATATAAGCATTAAATTTGCGAAGAACTTGCTTTAGTTTCTTGGCATAGGCCTAGACATTCTCATTTGGCTCTTGGCGTGTTACATTCAAGACACGCAACCAATACTACCCACCCCTTTCAGGGGAAAAATCTCTATGGAAAGCCATGAAGAATTGGGCACTACTAGTTATGGTTTTGGCTTCTAGACCGTGATACCACACTGTCGCTCTTCCTTTTAACATCATGTTGAAGAACATCATTAGTTGTCCTTCGTCTTGGATCCGATAGTTGAACATGAGAGTTTGAAACTCCTTAATATGGAGTTATCCATGTTCTTCTACTAACCCATGGAAAATGGGCAAATGTACTCTTAATGCCGATAAATCCGATGTCCCTGCTGGAATTGCGATGGGTTGTGCCATGGCTACAACTGGATTGACAATGGGAGTTTGTGTAGGTGCAACTACACCCCCACTTGTTGTGGGTTGATTAACTCGAAGTAGAGAAGTACTAAGACTTCCATTTGCACTCAAAGGGCTGCTTGTGACACTTAGGTTACTAGAACCACTATCTCTTATACCTAACAGGCTGCTTCTTTGAGGAGAATACCGTCTTACAATATCCAACCGCCATCTAGCCCTCTTAGCACGTTATGCTTTTTGTATTTTGGCTTCACAATCCTTGTCAAAGAATATAAACCAAATATTTGGTCCCTAAAAACCCTAGATTCAAGAACCACCACTTATTCGTGGCTTCCGGGCAGATGCACCACTGATGGGACCTAAAATGGGCCAGCACTGGCTATAGCACTAGCCGGACCTTTGACAATATGCACAAGACAACCGCACGGCCTCACGGTCAGGAGCGTCTACAGGACACATTGCCCTGCCATCGTACGTATATTTTTCATTTGTATCTTGTTTATAGTCCAACCCTTAACCTTCTCACACTCCTCAGAGGGAGACCCAATACATTTTGGTGTAATTCACCATGTAGAACAACATAGGAGACACCCTTGGCTGATTGCAGCGGCCTCATTGCGACCCTCATACACCTTGGGGATTGGCCCCTCGATGCGTCGCTAACACATATGAAATAGACTCCGCTCTTGGTACCAATATTATATCATTCCAGGAATGTAACAGTCCTCACTTACTTGTCCCCTTGGACCCATCGTCTAGACCTACGACTTAGGTGCCTTACTCTCTCCAGCACGGGTCATTTATAATACAACCAAGTGCTATTCATGCTAGAAATAGATACCATTTATATGATTCATGCAATGGTGGATGTCTTATTGTGCACAAACAATTAGGGTTTGAAATCAACCTATGTATTGTGCAAAAAACAACCCTTTTAATGAATTTTTGCTTATACGCAATGTTGCATTATAGGAACCTAGCACCACGGCAATCCTCATGCTGCTAGATCCATTATTTCTAAATAAACCGCATCCTAAAGAGAACAATCAAAATTTGTATTATTTCAACGCTTAAACTATGGTATAACATCATCCTCCCCCTCACCGTTTAAATTTTGTTGCAATGCATAGGTGTAGAGGTTCTTTTATGTCATTTTTTGTATGTAAAAGCAATAAATATGCACTTTAACACAAAGGACAATGCCAAATTGAGGCTTAATATCATGCTTCAATCCCATCAGACATTCACATACATCTTTTTTTTTCATTTTTTTCAAACCCAAGAAACTCATTTTTCCCCATTTTTCTCTATTTTTTCTATTTATTTTAATAGAAAATATGTATTTTCTAGATTTTTTTAAATAACTGATCATTTGAACTAAAATTCAGCATTTTTTCTTATTTTATTCCATGTCCACTCATTTTTCCCTACTCAAAATCAAAGAAACTATCAAATTTCATCAAAATTTGTATTTTTTCGGGCCTAAAAATGTATCATCATTATAAATCAATACAGATTCTGCATAAAAATGATTGCAGCCCTCAAGAATAATGCAAGGAACATTCAAATAAAATTTCAGCCCATGTGCTCACCATTTAGACCATGAACAATAAAAAACAAGCAAAATTCTTTCATAGAGCATACCGCCTTTTTTGCATGTTTCGGGTTTTTTGAATATTTAATTGGGACTGTGTATCGACCAATCAGCCATGGATTTTAGCACAGATCTTCAGTCTTCAGCCTCCTCAGCCTCTTGGAACAATCCGGTGCCTCCTGCACGACAAGCAACCATCTCCTGATTCTCTTCTTGATTCTTGCCACATGAAGTGCCTCTATGCAGGAGAGAGAAAGATTGAATTCTGATCTCCACAATCAAGCAGCCATTCCACGCACGAAGACCGATGATGAGGGGCAAAGATAGAGTGTAGATCAGCCATCCGATCAGTTGGGGGGTTGTTTGCAGGCCCCATAGCCCCCTCTTTATCAATCATGAAAAATGGCGGCTTCTTTCTCTACACACAAAAAAAACGGATGCCCCCCCCCCCCCCCCCCCCCGATTTTGATTTTTGGTTGGGGCTCCAAAGAGAGCCCCCAAAAGGTATGACTCTTGGGCCCCCATAAAGTCTATTCCCACTTAACATTTGGCCTTGGCCTCCCGGGCACTACCACTTCCTTGTTCGGTATCCAAATTGAAGTCTAAAAAATCTTGGGCATCCGTCTTGAAGTCCTCCACTGCCAAGCATCTCCCAAGGTCTCGTGTGACATGCCAAAAAATTATGAAAATTCACTAAATATCATCTAGTGGGTCTGAAGCTCGAGCAACGATGAAAGATAATGCTAAGGAGACAGCCAGTTTCATGATGGAGAAAATTGTTTGATGTTTTGGTCCACCGAAAGAGATTGTGTCTAATCGAGGGACATACTTTTTGAACAAGTGGCCCTGAAGATTAAGCACAACAAGACTACTAAATATAATCCTCAACGGAATGACCAGGTTGAGAGTACTGTAAGAAGCTGGGAATAAGGATTTAGTGTAAAAATAATATTGATGTTATGCCATGTCACACTGACATTGGTATAAAAGGAGAGGACATGTAATTTTTTATATCTTTTTGACACATTAATACAATTAATGTCCTTCTCTCCCATCTTGCTCACATCTTCTATGGCTTCTTTCTCTTTCTTGTCTTTCTCTCTCCAATTCTAGTATTTCTCTCTCCTCGTCACTCTCTTTCTCTCTCTTCCTGTAGTCTTTCTCTCTTCTGTAGTTTTCTCTCTCCTCTTTCTCTCTCTCTAGTTCTCTCTCTGACAAGTGGTATCAGAGCATTGGTCTTTGATCCATTTTTCCTTCTATTTTCAATCCTATTTTCTCCATCAAAAATCAATTTCAGACAAGTGCTTAGTAAAGACAATGACTAGTGGAGGGTTATAAACTATCTATAGTTAGTAAGAGGCTACATCTGGAGATCTCCAAGGTCAGATATGGGGGAGGATGATTAAAGTAGCAGCTCATTATCAAATTTCATGCAAAACTGGAGGTAACTAGGGTAAAGGAGAGTTAATCAGGCTTAGTTTGGGGTTAAACTATAGTTACTTTTCAAAAGAGGTATTTCTTTCCTCTTTCTCCAAGATTTGACCAAGCTTTCATGGAGTTCTTTAGCTGAGATCTTCTCTTTATTCACTGATCCTTGCTCTCCTTCAACAACGGCTTGCATAATGGCCTTCTAGGCATGAAATGCTACAGTTTGTATACCATTTTCTTGACTAGAGGATCAGCCCCACATGTGCAGGACAGTAGCCTGAAATTTGTGCTTCTTTTTTTCGACCTGTTCTTCACTAATCTCCATCCAATCTCTAGTACTGATGCTTCTCAATGGTCTTTGTTATTGATTACTTCAAGTCTCTGATGTGTAGGCTCCAAAATGGGGCTATATTCTTCATCCTTTCTCTCTCTTGAAACCCTACATGAACAATCCATGGGCGGCCATGAAAGCTTCAGCCCAAGCTTTTATTCTTCAATAATTTCTTGAGTATTCCTCATCAATTCAACCCTGGCATCATCTCAGTGAGGATTCTTTAACAAATTGCAAAGATTTCAGCCTGTGGAGGATATCGGAGCTCATATTGAAGGTTTATTTTGGGGCTTTTCTTCAAGAGGCTTGAATCTTTGGTATTCAAGTGTTCAAGCAAGCCTGGGGCATTGATCCTTCATGGATTTGAGCATATTGGAGCTCATATGGACTGATTTAGTGGATATTTCAAACGTCATGATGGATTCATGGTGGATTTATAATGGATTTTGAAGAATTCTTCCATCAATGGGATTGGAACTGACATCTATTATCTTCTTCAAGCTTAATCAAGGTATTTCTCTTACTTAATCTTTGAAATCTCTCAATAATCCACTTGCTAATGCTTTTCCACTTGTTGATGAGAGATTATTGATTAATTAATTCTTTGAATTGATCAATAGATCATAGATTAGTGTTATTTCCATTAATCTCAGCCTATTTCATTGAATTTCAGTATTGATTCTATCATAACCTCATCATAAATATCATTTGCCAAGTTTGATGCATAACCTTGACTTGTTGGGTTGAATTCTTTTTCCCAAGATGAAATATTGTAAAAGGATAAGTACTAAAGCAATCAGTGAGTCACTGAATTGCATTGGTAAGACCCTTTCCTTATCCAAGTTTTCCAAATTTCATTCAATTGCATCTCATGAAAGGGGCTGAATGAATATTTCAGCAATGCATTTTATACTGGTTAATTAGAATAGAATGTCATTGCCATATTATTGATATACCCACTGAGGAAAAAGGTGGATGCTGGGGGAGATGGTCAGACAAAAGAGAGATGCTGAAAGGGTGCAACCAACTGACCCGGGGGGAACTTTGCTCAAAGGGGTGCAACCAACTGACCTGGGGGGAACTTTGCCTACCTCCCGATGATTCGGAGCCCGTGTAGAGATCCTGTCATGTCATTTTATCCCTCACACTAGTACAATGAGTGGATAATGGAAGATTGAAGATTTTCCAAAGCCTCAAGTATCTTCAGGATCAAAACAAGGTAAAACAGGATTTTACAGGGCACAAGGCATTTACAAGTTGCTACAGGTACACACTTCATTACTGAAGTACATGTGCAGGTACTACAGGGCACCACAGGTCCTACTCAGTCTTCTATAGGGTTTGGTACCCATTTGGGGTTACTATTTTACCTTACAGGGTCAAAACAGGGCATTTATAGGTCAAAACAGGGTGCAACCTTGGACAGCTCAGACTCAGAGATTGAGTTGCAAAATTTTCTGTCCTAAATTTGTTATAGTGTTCTATAGCTCATCTCAAAGATGGAATTCTTGGCTTTGATTTGAACTTAAAAATTTTGAAATTGATGTTTCATAGCAAAAGTTATAGCCATTTTTCTGACAGGGGATACTGCAGGACTACACTATTATGGCAGGGTATAAGGATAAAAATAAGGTCCAGGATGATTATGCTCAGCAAATCATAGATTCCATGTTGGATATTGTACCTCAAGAGATCCCTGAAGAGCCTCAACAACAAGGGAAAATAAATATACTCAATGATACCTTTTACATACATGAACAAAGGCATAGAGAACGTCATGAGGCACTACTATCAAGAATGGAGCAAATGGTTTTGTCTACTGATCAAACGAAGTCTTCCATTGAGAAGTTAGTAGATTCAATGACTCAAACAAAGGCTTCTATTGACAAGTTTTTGGAATCCAATGCTCAAATTATGGCTCAATTATCCCAATGGATGCAGATGCAAATGGGATCTAAAGAAGCCAAGGAGAAAGGCTATTCAAATATTGAGCCTTCAGTCCCACTTCAGCCATCTAACCAAAATGGTCATGGTCATGGAATTATTGGACAAAGAGGCATTCCAAATAGCCAATATGAAATAGGTGAGACTTCACAAAGGCATGATGACTATTTGAGCAATTTGAATGGAGCCAACTCTCAAGCTTTTAGGATGAATACTCAACATCCTAGGGGTCCTCTACCAATGGGAAGATTACATAGTGGTTCTCAACCTGCACCTATGGGGATATTTCCATCTCAATTTGGGGATTCAATGGATGGTACTCATGATCAATCTATTTTGGGACAGCAACCATTCCATGAAAGAGAGCTGAAGGACAAGATCATTTTAGCCAAGTTTAATGGTCAATCATCTTCACCATTTGATTTAGAGGAGTGGACCTCTAAGATGGAATCTTACTTTGACATATTCCCCAAAACTAATGACATGAAGATTCATTTTTCTTCTTCGCATTTGGAGGGATTTTCCCATACTTGGTGGAGGTATATAAAAAGGGAAAATATACTTGTAGAGAATTGGGAAGCTTTCAAGGCACTTATTAATGAGGTGTTTGTCTCCCCTCTTGAAAAAGCGAAATTGGCACGGAGATGGTATGGTTTGGAATAAAGAGGCCTAAGTGTAAGAGAGTATAGTAACCAATTTCTCAACCTAACCATGTATCTAGAAAGCATCAGTGATGAAGCTAAGCTCCACAAGTACATGTATGGTTTAGAGCCATCTTTATTAGTTGATGTCATGGCACAAAATCCTACTTCTCTCTTTAAGGCTATTGAGCTTCGGAGCACTATGGAAGGAAATATAGAAGAGAATCTTCATTTCAGCCTGGTTTTGGATAGCCAATGACTGTTTTTAAACAGGGGCAAGTTGGTAACATTTATGGCAACAATCATGTGCCCAATGGGAGCTTAAGGGTGCCAACTTATCCACCATTCAATGCTTCTAGACCTCAAAGTAATTTCAAGACAGCAAACCGTCCTAGAGTTGACTTCAAACAAGTGGACAACAAGCCTAAATCCATTTCAACCAACATGAATCCTAAGTCTATTCCTATGGATCTTTACAAAGAAAGAAAGGAGAAAGGCTTATGTTTCAAGTGTGGGGAAAAGTATACACCTGCTCATGCCTCAAAGTATGTATATAAAAATGTCAAACCCAAGCTTTAGAGTATGTTAGTCTTTGAGGATCTTGAAGATGAGATGGATGAATCTAATTCAATTGCACTCAATGCTAAAAATGATGATCTTGATGAAGAAGTTGGGCAAGAGTATTTCTATGATCTAGCCGACTCTTTTCCTTTTGATCCAGGTGGAATTGTTCCTTTTGATCCAGATGGGACTTGTCATGAGCCACTTGCTACCACTAGTTGTTCTATTTTCATGGATGCTTGGACAGGTTCTAAGAGCCTTAGTGCACTCCATATGAAGGGTAACATTCATGGAAAGACTGTGTTCATTCTAATAGATAGTGGCAGTACCTATAGTTTTGTGAATAAGTCCATTATGGACAAGCTAAATTGTATTTCCATAGATTTACATCAGCCCATTAGAGTTAAAGTGGCCAATGGTGAAGAAGAAATCAGCGCACAGATATGCCCAAGGTTTCTATACAGCAGTTGGCTGAAAATTTTGAAGCAAAAGTAAACCTGATTACTTTGGAAATGGGGCCTATAGACATTGTACTCGGTTGTGATTGGTTGATGACATTAGGCAAGATCACTATAGATTTCTCACAGTTGTATATGGAGTTTATTCTCAATGGACAGCTCATCCATTTACAGGGAATTCCTAGTAGATCAAATTTTCAGCTTATTACCATTCAATAACTCAAAAGGGAGTACAAGTGGCATTTAAAAATATTTGTTTTACATTTGAATAAATAGATGCAAGATTAGCCCAATAATTCAGCAAACCATCCAGCCTTGAAAACTCTTCTTGAGGAGTATAGGGATTTGTTTGAAGTGCCTACTTCATTGCCTCCCAAGAGAGCAGTAGATCACCCTATTGATTTGGAACCCAACTCAAAGACAATCAATAAGCCACCTTACAGATTATCTAAGTGTGAATAAGAGGAAGTAGCCAAGCAAATCAAGGAATTTCTTGAGATGGGATTCATTGAACCAAGTTTTTCACCTTATGCATCTCCAATTTTGTTAGTAAAAAAGAAAGATGGATCTTTCAGAATGTGTATTGACTACAGGGATCTTAATAAGATCACAGTGAAGAACAAGTATCCGATACCCAGGATTGATGATTTGCTTGATGAGCTCAAGGGGGCTCAATTATTTACGAAGATTGATTTGAGGTTAGGGTATTATTAGATTCGCATGTGAGAGGGTGATGAGGTTAAGACTTCTTTCAAGACTGATCGAGGGCTCTATCATTTCTTAGTGATGCCATTTGGGCTTACAAATGCCCGAGATACCTTCCAGAGCCTGATGAATAAGATTTTGTAGCCTTTCCTCTTTTAGTTTATCTTGGTGTTCTTTGATGACATTCGGATCTACAATAAGACTTTACAAGATCACTTAGCACATATGAGGAGGGTTTTTGATGTATTGAGATATCACATGCTTTTTTCTAAGGAAAAGAAATGTTCTTTCATGCAGATTGAAGTGGAATACTTGGGACATATTATCAAAGAAAAAGGGATACAGGCTGATCCCAAGAAGGTGTAGTGTATAAAACATTGGCCAACACCTACCACTACTACCTCTCTTAGAGGATTCCTTGGCCTATCTTCATTCTATCATCGATTCATCAAGCACTATGTGGCTATTACAGCTCCTTTGACTGAAAGGTTGAAGAAAGAGGCTTTCTTTTGGGATGCTCTTGCAGATAGTAGCTTCAACCAGTTAAAGGGGCTCCTTACCTTTGCTCCTATCTTAGTATGCCCGGCTTCTCCAAAGAATTTACCATGCAGTGTGATGCTAGTGGTCGTGGCATTGGGGCTCTTTTGTTACACGAGCATGGAATAATTGCCTTTGAGATCCATAAGCTTACAGATAAAGAAATGACCATGAATTTTTATGACCAGGAGATGTCGGCTATCTTGCATGCAATTAATAAATGGCACCATTACTTGTATGGCAGCCGATTCAGAGTCCACAGTGATCACAGGGTTCTTAAGTATTTCCTTACTTAGTCCAATCTTATGCTTGAGTAGTGTCAGTGGGTAGCTACACTACATAATTATGGTTTTAACATCACTCATACGAGGGGCAAATATAATATAGTGGCTGATTCTCTTTCTCATATGTGGGCTTGCAAAGTTTCAGCTATGGCTGAATTGCATAATGATCCGATTAAAGAACTACAGGAGGCTTATCTTTTGGATGAAGAATTCAGCCATATTTTTTAGAAATTATAGCAAGGTCTTATGGAAGAAAACTCGCATTATCGGTTTAAAAACGGCTTATTTGGTTGAAAGGCAAGATTGTCATTCCTTCTATCTCTTCTTTTACACTGAAATTTATGGAGGAACTACATTCTTCGCCTTTAGCTAGACATCTAGAAGTTTTCAAGACCTATGACAGAATAAGTAAAAGTTTCCATTGGAAAGGACTGTGAAAAGATGTCAAGGACTTTGTCATGAAGTGTATGGACAACACCCATAAGCCAGGAGGTTTGTTACATCCATTACCTATTCCTACATACAAATGGACTCACATTACTATGGATTTCATTACTAGCTTACCTACTACCAAGAAGGGATGGAATAGTATATATGTGGTGGTAGATAGACTCACCAAGGCAGCCCATTTTATTCCAACCAAGATCCAAGCCTCTCAAGTGGCCAGTCAGTTTATGGAGAAGATTTTTAGACTACATGAATTACCGCAAGTGATTATTCATGATAGAGACTCAAAGTTTATGAGTAACTTTTGGCAGGGGGTATTTACATCTATGGGCACTAAATTGGCTCCATCTATGGCCTATCATTCACAAACTGATAGACAAACAGAAAGAGTTAATAAATGGTTGGAGGCTTATCTTCGCCATTTTTGCGATGATGTCCCAACTTCATGGGATTCTTGGTTACACTTGGCTGAGTTTACTTACAACAACTCTACCCATGCTAGTATTGAAGTTTCACCCTTTGAGGCTCTGTATGGCTACAAGGTGCCCTTACCCACAGTCATCTTTAATGAAAAGATTAACCCTCATGGGAAGGAAGAATTGGAAAGAATGCAAACCCTTCTTCAGCAATGTAAGATGAATCTTAGGAAAGCTCAAGACCAAATGAAGATGTATGCTAATGAGAAGAGGTACCCTTTAGAGTTCCAAGAAGGAGAGCTGGTCTTACTGAAGGTGCCCAAGTCTAGGTACTCTACATTAAAAGATGGGTCTAGTAATAAGCTTGCTCACAAGTTTTATGGCCCCTACCGGATCCTAAAGCGCATTGGAGACTTGGCATATAGATAGAGCTCCCTTCTTCCACAAAGATTCACAATGTCTTTCATGTTAATCAGCTCAAGTCTTTCTATGGTGATCCAGTGGATATACACTTGATGAGCTGCCACCTATTGATGAAGAAGGTCTTATTCAGTACATCCTAGAGGTTGTTATAGGTCAGCGTGAGAAGAAGCTTCTATCTCATTCTATCATGGAATATTTGATCAAATGCAGAGTTTTACCATCTAAGGAATCTTGATTCTATATTGGATGAGTTTCCTTTCTTAAGGGATACATTAGTGGCTGAAGCCTATTGATTATGGAGCTAGTTTAGGTGCACCCAAGATCAGGACAGCGTGTTGTTTAAGAATAGCTTTTATTGTGCCTAATTTTCAGAATTAAGCTATCTACATGGCCTTAAAGTACTCTTCAAGAGCTACATTTTGATATATGGCATGCCTCATTTGGACACTTCTACTAGAAATTATGGTAGATTTGGTCGAACAGGATTTGTTTACATAGCAAGCTGTCTACTTCATTTTGAGATTATCTATTGAAGATTTTATGGCTCCATATACTCTTGAAGTATTCCAGATCATGTATGTAGCTAAGGCCTACTCTTCTTCTTCAATTTTAGTCCATATGTTGGTCATTTTTTATTCATTTTTCCATTTGTAAAGCTGTAAAAATAGAGTAGTACTCTGTTCTATCCATCCTTTTCTAGTCTTTCAAGTTTGTTTTTTAGGGCAAAAACTTTTGGGAAGGGATGGATCGTAAGAAGCTGGGAATAAGGATTTAGTATAAAAATAATATTGATGTTATGCCATGTCACATTGACATTGGTATAAAAGGAGAGGACATGTAATTTTTCATATCTTTTTGACAATTAATACAATTACTATCCTTCTCTCCCATCTTTCTCATAGCTTCTATGGCTTCTTTCTCTTTCCTGTCTTTCTCTCTCCAATTCTAGTATTTCTCTCTCCTTGTCACTCTCTTTCTCTCTCTTCCTGCAGTCTTTCTCTCTCTTCTACAATCTTCTCTCTCCTCTTTCTCTCTCTTTAGTTCTCTCTCTGACAAGTACAAATAAAAAAATTGTGGGAATCTTATCCAAGATAGTATCGGAAAGCAAGCACGACTGGGATAAGAAATTATATGTGGCAGTGTGGGCTTACAACTCGACATTCAAGAGAGCCATAGGCCACACCAAGCTAGTGTATGGGGAGAAGTGCGTTTTGCCATTAGAAATAGAGCTCCCCATTGTGAGTTTTACCCTTAATCATTCATTGGGAGAGGGAGAAGCATAACAATAATGGTATACATCTCAGGCACATCTTGATGAGATTCAGTTGCAGGCTTTACTACATCAAGAAGTAGGGAAGAGGAGAATAAAATCCCTTCATGATCTTTGGGCTAAGAAGTACAAATTTGTGAAAGTTCAGTTAGTGTTGTATTATGATGCTCGTCTCAGGAGCTCTTTCTAAGAAAATTAAAACCTAAATGGGATGGACCATACAAGATTGTACGTTTAGGAAAGAATGGCTCTACTGCCCTTCTAGCATATTTGTACGGGGTAGAGTTTAAGATTAAAGTTAATTTTAATAAGATGAAGCCTTACTATGTGCAAGGGCTGATGTTGGGCTTGGTGCTTGCACAAGTCCTTTAGAATTCAGCTTAAATGTGCAATAGATACTAAGACGAGTGGATGGGACGCATCATTTCCTATTTGGAGCATCCGTATCTTGAGCAACGTTACCACCAGGGTCGAGTGATAGGGTGGAGCAAAGGGTATTAGGTTATAGAGTAGCAAGACGAATCCTTTACATGGAAAATTAAGGTCTACTACCACCATTGTCAATGACTTTTGACTAGCATTCCTATCGAGTTCAGCAAGGAAGGAGGGACTGTGCCTATTATACATCCTCTCTCTTGGCTTGATTTTGATTATCATATGTATGAGTGAGCTTATTATTATGGCGTGGCCTATCAATGAAGCATGGGTTTATACTCTGTATTTTGACAGAGCTTTTAGAGAGCCCGCTAAACATGTGAGTGTTGGTCTGGTCATTAAATATCCTTGACGTAGGGTTGTCATGAAGATGTGAGTCTATTTAGGACCCTCTTGTACTAATAATATGGCAAAATACAAGGCCTTAATCATGGGGTTGAATGTAGCCCGATGTGGTGGTATCCGTCAATTATTGGTTAATAAAGGTGACTCACAGTTCATAATCAATTAGCTAAATAGGACATATAGTGTGCGAGATCCCATCTTAGGGATGTACTGTCATGTAGCCTTGGATGTGTTGCATATCTTTGAGACAGTGACTTGTCAATTAGTTCCTGGACAATGGAATCGCTTTGTGGATTTCTTGGCCAACTATGCTTTCATGGAAGATATATTTTTCAATTGTGGTCCAAGAGAGCCCTTGCAATTACCTTCTAACATTAGCCCTAGACTACTTTGGGGTCTTCTTTGCTGACACGTCATATTTTGATCGATGGTTAGTTTGGGTTATGAGTCAGGTACCAAGTGAGCACCTTCTTACTCTGGCATGGATGCATAGGATTGTGTATCATCATATTCGTCAAACACCCCTTGCTATTTATGCAGGGGGTTAGCTAATAACTTGATGCACTTAGTGTAGGGCCTAAGAAGCCTTATCGGATCTCAAATTCAAGCTCGTTTGCCCCCCCTCCCCCCCCCCCAGAAAGAAAAAAATCCACTTGCCTACAGTGTGAAAACTTGAGGATTGAACTAGATATTTTAATGTTAAACCTTAATAACTTGATTAAGGGGGCCATAATCACAAAAAAACTTTTTTGGGGAAGAGGGGATGTCATTTTCTCGACTCATCCTTTCATGGCTAAAAAATGAGTTTTTCTGTTCATGGGAATCAAGAGGAATGCTCTGGGTCATGAGATCTTGAATTTTTTTGCCCATCATCACTCCAAAAATGATTGAATTTGATGCATTAAACAAAGAGATCTATTTTCAATATTTCTCTCTCCTTTCTTCTCTCTCCTCTTATTACTTGTTTCTATGGATCAATTCATGAGAGAAGGGGGTAGGGTTTTATGAAAGATGCTGATGGAATGATGGTGTTGCAGGGAAGGAGATACCCGCCGACACAAACTGAAGGTGATACCCACCCAAACCATGGAAGCACCACCATCTCACTTGTGCTTGAAGCAGACTAGGAACAAAAAAAACATGAGTAATTAGCTTGCCCACAAATAGAAACCACCATAGAAATCGAAATACCACTTAGCCCTCCAGGAAGTATTATGGAAATCATGAGGAGAAGAAGATAATGGGTGGAAAGAAGTAGAAGGAAGCTCACTGGCAACCACTACTCAACCAGTGCCAAACATATCCTTTCTATAGAGACGGGAGTACTTATCAATCAACTAGGATAGAGAACTCATCACTTGGGAACAATGGGAGCTCAAGAATCACCTGTGCAATTTACTTTTAACTTTCAAAGTGGGCTCAAAAAGGTGTGATAGTTGTGTAGAAGGTAATTCAAGTATCATTAAGGTTAGAGAAAAGATGGCTAGAGAAAAAGATTTAAGTCATTGGACGTGGCAATGTGAATTAGTAGATTATTATCATGATAAGGTGATTTGTCAAAGATGCGGGATCTAGAGCATAGCAGAGGTGGAAGCTATGGAGGATGGAAGATGAAGATACTACTCATGTTGACATTGACAAAGAAGACAACTATTACACAAGTAAATTAGGTTTCAAGATTGAGACTTGAACTCATAAACACAATCTTGTGTAGGACTGACAATGGCATAGACACTTGACAGAAAGAGACAAGTACTATTGCATTATCATCATATGAAAGTGATAGTCAAGTACATCATTATATAGGATTTCTTGGTAGCACACTACATCCACTATGCCTATGGGATCTGTCTCTCTTCCTAGAATGAACTGCATCTCCCTAGCCTAGCTGTTCCATACAAAGGGGCATACATAGGGTGTGATTGGTAGATTCTCAACACCCCTCCTCAATCACAACCTGAAGGTACAAAGTGTGTAGAGGCTTTAGTGAGCAACACCTGCAAAGTGTGGGCATACCAGAAACATGGCAAAACACCAGAGTTTGTCACAGAAAAGGCTAAGTGTGGGTACCATAAACATGGTGGACATCCAGAGGCTGTAACAGGGGCCTCACAAAGTGTACAGAGGCTGTAGTACAAGGCTACGTGAGGAGTTTTTACAAGCTTATGAAAGGAACATTAAGGCAGGTACAATGCTTTTAAAACAGAAAATGAGAGACAAGGACCGATAGGCCCTTGTGGTCTTTTTCAGCATATGCTTTCTCTTTGTCAGCATGGAAAATCTTCTTGTCTTTCATCTTTGGTTCTTCAGCTTTGAATGATGTGGTCTTTTGGTCTTCATGGCAGATCTTCTTCTTGTCCTTCTTCTCTTCTTCATGGTCTTTTTGGTCTTCTTCTTCTTTGTCTTTGCTTGCAGCTTCAGTCTTCATGTCCATGTCCCCCTCAAGCAAAGGTATCATCTTTGAGGTAGTGGAAATGTCTTCAAAATCTTCTGATGGATTCATTGATTGAACTTTGATGTAGACAACTCCATGTCTTTCTGCAAGTAAGATAGCCAAGTCTTGCATGCAATGTAAATGGGCAACAAGAGTAATGTTACTCTTTATGACAGGTAACCACCCAAGAGACTTCATGCTTGGCATTTCCATGATGGAATCAGCTTAAAATCTTTGAAACTTTCCAGCACAGAGTTGAAATCTTAATGTGTCAAAAGATACAAGTGAAGGTAGTGTTAGTCAACACTCAAGAGATACTATCTTGAATAATTGATACTAGATGTTGATGCTGATGATGATTCTTTTATGCTTCCCCTCCTTGATGATTTGAGTGGTGAATCTTGCTGGAAATTTCAGTAACACACTGGATCAGAGTGGCAAAGGCTTGGGTTGAGTGTCAGGAGTGTGAAAATGAAATAAAATGAGCTTGGGAGATTTTGGCTATGGTGGAATTAGGGTTTTTGAGATAGGGCCTGGTTTTTTTCAGATTGCAAAAGTTGTACTTGATGATTTTCAAAACTTTTTTTATAGAAAGATAGCTTACTTCATGGGCTATCAAACCCCATAGCAATCGACGAGATCGCGGGCAGTATGATGCGCACAGAGAGCTTGATCAAAAATGGTGCAGATCAGGACAGGAGCCGACAATTTCTGCAATGCCAATGTCAGGGCGCAATAATGTGATCAATTGATGTGCCAGGGTGGAGTGCATTGAGCAGGAGAACAATCCCCTAGAAGGAAGCAGGAGCTGAAGTGGCCTGGTTGAGGAGTTATGGAAGCTCCAAGTGAGGTAGGTCCTATCTGGCTATGGCAAACACAGGGCAGAGATTGAGAATTTTCATGATGCTGAAGCTATGCTTGCCCAAATTCAGTGATTGATGTGTCAAGAAGAAGCTCTGGAAGCAGGAGAACACTTTTCCAGAAGGAAGCTCCAGGATATTTGACCTATGGATTGAGATATAAGAGCTTCAAGCTGACAGGGTGATGCTGGCTATGGTTGCCATGGAAGCTCAAGTGAAGGTAGAGTTGAGAGATGAAGTCATGGGCTGGAACTGTGGTGACCAGAGTTACAGAGGAACTAAGAGAGAGCAAAGAAGAGCTAAGCCATGCTCAGCTGTACTCTGATACCATGTCAAAGATGCGGGATCTAGAGCATAGCAGAGGCGGAAACTATGGAGGATGGAAGATGAAGATACTACTCATGTTGACATTGACAAAGAAGACAACCGTTACACAAGTGAATTAGGTTTCAAGATTGAGACTTGAACTCATAAACACAATCTTGTGTAGGACTGACAATGACACAGACACTTGACAGAAAGAGACAAGTACTATTGCATTATCATCATATGAAAGTGATAGTCAAGTACATCATTATATAGGATTTCTTGGTAGCACACTACATCCACTATGCCTATGGGATTTGTCTCTCTTCCTAGAATGAATTGCATCTCCCGAGCCTCGCTGTTCCATACAAAGGGGCATACATAGGGTGTGATTGGCAGATTCTCAACATGATTGAGGTGCCACATACTATAAAAGGTTACGAGTCTCAGCTTGCCTAGAGAAGGAACATCATTGGATGACAATATGGAAGCACGGGTGGCCTTCTACTGCTTGGCACCATCAGAAAGAGGAAACCCCACTTACATCCTTAGCCTCCCTAGGTGACATGAAGTTAACTACAACTCTACAAGGCATGGCAAGCATGATTTCCCTTTGATATATAATTTCAATGCAGAAAGGCAGTAGACAGCCTCAAGTTTCCTTCAAAGATTCATATAATATTTCTCTTCTTGCTTAGATCTCTCTTTCATTATAATGTACAATTATTTAAGATTACTTCTTCAACTACTCAATCAGAAGAAGGTGATAGAAGAGGAGAGTCTCCACCCATTGTTCTTTGATGTGAATGCGCAAATAGATAGGTATGCCATGGTGAGATTACTCATTTGTGCTACATTACTACCAGCATACTATTTTGAGCTACTAGAAGACATGAACATTAGCTAATTCACTAGTTGTAGCCACCCTTTTCGCCCAACAACACCCTTGGCAACAAGATCTACACTCTAAAGACCTATGCAATTGAGAAAGCACTCTCAAAAACTATATAGACCTTTCTTGTTGGTCATGTGATAGGAGGCACTACTATTCAATACCCATGAGTTAGTATTAGATATTTTTTGCATTGAGGAACACACTTCCTCAATGGTTTCCGTGAATAACTCCAACTCTACTTCAACGGTATTGGCTATCTCCTTTCCTTTTGTCTTCATGATGCTAGTCTTTTTATCTACCTTCTTGACATGACAATCTACAATTGCATGTCCTTTCTTATTGGAGTAGAAGCATCTCTTTGAAAATTTTTCTTACCACCCTTCATTTTTTGTCACTATTGGTAGAAGAACCACCTTTGCCTTTTGCATTGGTGGAGAATGTAGCATCTCCATTGTTGTTATCTTCTTGGCCTTTAAGCCTCAACTCCTCCTCCATTAGTAGTGCACAAAATTCATCAAATGTCAAAGATTGGGGTCTCACCTGAGTGTTTAGGGCACTTACCGATCCATCAAACTTTGATGGAAAAATCTAAAGACACCTCCGAGCTAGTTACTCACTAGTTTTTTGCATCCCAGTGCCAGCCATCTAGTCATGCAGATTCTTGATCCGAGTGATGAATGCTTAAGCTATCTCTCCTTCAAAAAACGTATATCTTGCTAGTTGATTCTCTATGTTCTGAATCCTTGTTTGATTCTGTATTTCTTCTAACTCCTCAGTATGTTTCAAGCCTTTGATGCCTTGGTTGTATGTTGAATCAAGGTCAAAAGAGAACAACTTGTAACTAAGACACACAATGCATCCATGTTCCTTCATTTTCAAGATCATAGGATATCTAAATTTGGAGGAATCATATCACACAAATTTGATGGATTGGGGGTGGGTTGTGGTTTTGGGTGTCAGCAGTCCCCAATACTATCTCTAGAAGCTCATAGGAATCAAGGATAGTTGTGATTTTAAACTTCCACAAAGTATAGTTTGTACCATCTAACTTGCCATCTTTGAAGGTTGGTGGATGAATCCTCAATATTTGAATTCCCTGTATAGCACCACCACCACTTGATGTGCCAACACCACTACTTGATGCAAGAGATCACATTTCTCCTCTTCGTTGTTGAAGCCCTTGCCTCTCACGTAATATTCACTCCTCAAAGCCCCCTGGGTTTTGATACCATGTAAAAATTACATGGCATAGTGGATAGAGCAAGGAGTAGAGAACACACAGCAAATATGAGAAGAACAAAGACTACTTTAATTTCAAATGAACTAATACAAAGATGGCTCCATCTACCTGTGCGCTTCCACTATGAAGCTTGGATGGTGATCTAGACAGATGATAGGAAAAGAGCTTAGGGTAGCTAGAGAAACTTTGATTGGGTGAAAGATAGGTTGACAATTGATTTAGAAGGGTTTTCTTTTTATAGCCCAAAAAGGTAGTCTAGTCGGCATGTTCAACCATATTATAAACCTTCTCTAATTAGCATGTCTGACCATATTATGAACCTTATGAGACCCCCCAGCCATAGTCACTTCAATGGTCCTTGAACCCCAAAATAGGGGTCTTTGATAACTCCCGCAACTTGATGCATTGTGCCTTGAGTTGCTACCATCATAACTACTCAATCTAACCCAAAGCCTGCATTCACAAAGATCACCTTCTTGCCATTCAACCACATAGACCTCATCTGACATACAAGTCAGGACCCACCAATGTCCATGCTCACACATGGCTTCGAAGAAGAAGAAGAAGAAGAAGAAGAAGAAGAAGAAGAAGAAGAAGAAGAAGAAGAAGAAGAAGAAGAAGAAGAAGAAGAAGAAGAAGAAGAAGAAGAAGAAGAAGAAGAAGAAGAAGAAGAAGAAGAAGAAGAAGAAGAAGAAGAAGAAGAAGAAGAGGGAGAGGGAGAGGGAGAAGAAGAGAGAGGGAGAAAGAGAGGAGAAGAAGAAGAGAAGATGAAGAAGAAGAGGAGAGAGAGAGAGAGAGAGAGAGAGAGAGAGAGAGAGAGAGAGACTCTCTGAGGGTTCTCCTTCCTTTCCCCTCCTTAGAGGGTGACCACAGGTGTTTACCCCCCTCCTATCTACAAGCCTAACCCCTCCCATCGCTGTAGAAGAAAGTCACCCCACATGCCATCTCTCCAACAAGAGAAGGGGAGAAATAGATTTACAATTCGAAGTATGGCCCCAAAACGGAGGATGACATGCACCAATGGGAATCCCACATCCAACAATGGAGCCATTAGTCCGGGCAATACCGTCAATTCGAATGCAATGTTGGGTATGGTTAAGCCATCTTCGAATACCCAGGTATTAATTGCCTTCTTCCCTATTCCTGAGTCATAGGCTATATCACTTTGGTATGTGCAAATGGTTTGAACCTATTCCTATCATTATAATTTGGCATTTCGATTGTTCTTTTTAACCCAACTTAGTTGCATACTTTCTATTTGTTGATAGTGCAATTGCAAGGAGAAACTAGTCAAGGGTTGTGAATTGTATAGTCACTAAAAGAATGACACTAGAAGATTGTGCATGCAAGTGCTAAGTTAAAGCATAGTCAAGGTTTACAACTAGCATAATTGACAAAAGAGTATGATATTAAGATTTGAGAAATAGCAGGTTCTAGTTTAAAGTTTGGATACTTCAAAAGTACCTAGCCTAAGTGTCCAAATAACAAGGAACCCTAGATTCTAGTTCAATGCAAGGCCTGTTAGAGTCCAGTTTACCTAAGATTTTCTAGCACTTATCTTAACAAGTATATACACATTATGCCTAAAAATATTCGATATATGGCAATAACTTCCTATTGCTTCATGGATTGACTAGGGGCTAGTACAAGAAATTAATCATGAGGGATTGGAACTGAGATGCCTTAAGATCCATATGTTAACTACGACTCCCACCAATCCAATTCAGGGTTGGGTTATCGAACAATGCAAGTGACCTATAGAAATTACGTCACGTACAATGTTAAAACCCCTAGCATATGCCTTAGCCAAAAGAAGGGTGTGTTAAGTAAATTTTATGTAAAATCGCTCCTGATCCCAACGGGGAGAGTAAATATGAGATGGAAAGTTTATTGCGACTATTCCTACAATGTTTGAAAAGTATACCATTGCTTTTGTTGAATGATGGAATAACGTGCTAAATGCTCTTGCATTAAATTGACTGTGGGATGTGATTTGGGTGATTATTCTAAGTGTTTGTATTTTATGATAAATGCATGGCAAGAACGTCTAAGGCATTGGAAGATCCTATTCTAGATAAAGGATGGAAATTATGGTGCCATGTGATTTGGAGCGGGTGGTTGTGTTGGAAATAAAGGGTACATAATTTCTCCTGTATGGGCAGGAGACAAAGATTAACATGAAGATAAGTTAAGGAATTTTTTTAAAATTGTTTATCAAAGGATTGCTTGCTCTATATTCATGCATGTGTTGTAAATTACACGAACAAGCCTTGTTCCCTAAAAGGCTTAATTAATGAAGCTAATTTTAAATGTCACACATAGCTGTGGTAGGACCTAATTAGAAAACTAAAGCTATCAAGGGAAGCGGTGGGCAGAACCTCACTGGCAGAACCCCGACGGGTCTATAGCAAGGTGGTCCCAAAGATGTAGGAGGCTTCTTACAAGGTTTTATCACCATTCGACCTTTAGGTATTATTAAGTTAGAACCCGATTCTTGCCATTTTAGGGGACCGGAATGGGACTATGCCCCACAGACAGAGAGGTTGATCGGTGCATCCCACTCATTTTCCATTCTCTTTGAACCAAGTGCGGTATGGATTTCCTTCGGATTGGGTATCTCTACGTAAAGTAGGATGTCCAAAACCCAACGCTAGAATGCTATCAGGGGACCTTGACCACTAGGGACTCAAGTTTCAGGTCGATCCTAGTGGGTTCGGCCATGAACGTTCCATTGCGAGGCGACTCAGGAAACCCTAGGTGACAAACCCGATAACATTCCATGGGAGTGTCGGGCAGCAACGCTTAAATTGTTTCCTCGATGGACCGCTAAAACGTGCTTGGATAGCCGATAGGCGGCGAGCACATTACATCTTCATTTGACCCTCTATTTGAGTCCTAATCTTTCCCAAACTCTGAGATCACCCTATCCTGATGGGTCCACCTTATAGAACATCTAAGATACAACATGAGTTCAAAAGAATGGGTATTATATTTTGTAAAATTTATAGGATTATATTTATAAATTGGATTTTCTAATTACAATTTGAAAAAAAATGTGTAAGTTTAGTAAAGTAAAAGGGGTTATTTTAAGGCCTTATATCATGTAAAGAAAGGGTATTTATTAATATCCTTTGAATGCACGCTATATAGATGATTTCTTATAGGTGGAGCCCTTGAGCACCCTATATTCTTTCACTCACTGTAACACTATGATGCTAGCCAAGATGGTCTAGTCTATAGTCATATATTTCTTCTAAGTAATTACCCTTTTGGGATGTACTCTATATTCTAATGTTTACTATTAAACCTTGTAAACTCGTGACGGAATATATGACCATTAATTTCTAGCTTAACTACTTGTCTCGATTGTGTAGATGGTATTCTTCTCTTTTGGTATACTATGTTATTGAATCCACAATACTAACATAACCTTGTGTCGAGTCTGGTTATGATAAGACTCTACTATTTTGCAAAGCTAATGCAACCAATTTGCACTTGGAGACCACAAATGGAACTTGGACCCACTAGGTGTGAACTATGGTATTGAAATCCATCTCTTGAGGAAACTTCATTCCTAAGTGATGATGATTTCTAAGCATAGTAGCCCACTTTGTAGCCTAACAAAAACACTTGTGCTCTATCCTTAGACCTTGAGATGTGCACCTTGGTTGACTAATCACTCTTGTGATATTGATAAAGCTAGTAGGGTGGTTGTTTTCATTAGTTCTCAACCAATTGTGGTTTTACCCATTCTACCTTGTGGTATTCCAATTAACACTTGGATGGTTGTCTAGGCATGAGTTTCTTTTTCAAAGTTTTCTAGCTCATGAGCTAAGGACCTAGGATGGCCATATTTGAGTCATCGAATGTGGAAAGAGGTGGTAGCTTGGATTGTGGTGGAAAATAACTCAGCAAGGTTTGGTGCTACCTAGACAACATTCCCTTTATAGTTTCAGTTGGACATGACTAATACCCAAAAGTTAAAAAGATTGTGTAGGCTAAAACAAGGTGGTACCACAGTCCAGAGCTACATAACTCATTTTAAAGTCTTGAGAAGATGTATATCCCTAAACACCCAACCCAATGTTAAAATGTTGCACGGATCTTCGTATGTACAAGGCTTGAATTGGGATATTTCAAAAGCTTTGGCTTTAAAAGACCCTAGATTATTTTTACAAATGTGTTAGTTTCATTGAGATGTTTTTGGCCAAGGAGCACTGACAAGTCCCATCATATGAAACCCAATGACTCTAATATAGATTTGGACCTAGAGGAAGAAAGTAGTGGTGAGGAGGACTCTAAGGAAGAAGAATACTGGAAGCCAACTAAGTCCAAGAGAAAGGACAAGACCCATAAACCCTCAAAGGGTGCTAGAAAACCTACCATTAAAACCCTCTAGCGCCAAGTGTAGTAATCCAAGTCACCTAGCTATCTAGTGTAGTCTAAATCAACGGTGGTGTGGCATTTGCCATATGGCTACACAAAATACCAAAGTTTACTAGTATAATGCCCATAGTTAGATGGGAAATGCCAAATCCTAGCAATGCATGAAAGGAGCATAGTCAACCCATTAGAACCACCCCAGACCATCTACTACCATGTCCTTGATAGTGTTATACACACAACAAGATTATGTGTCTCCCAACATGGACCGCAGAGGAAAAGGAAGACATTGAGGAGGTGGAGGATGATATTACTGCCCCCCAAATAAATCATGTTTCTTTTGTATGCATGAAGGCCATTGGAGATCTGAGTGTCTTGAATCCCAATAGTATGATGCTTAGAAATAGCAAAGTTAGGATCAGACTCCATTATCATCTATCAATATGGTTGAAATCAAAGAGCTCCCTATGCCAAAGATCAATGTGGTTACCCTATCAAGTAAGAAGCTAAAAGGTAGAGAGAAGAAGCCCACAAGAATTTCCTAGGGTGAACAAGAGAAAGTCCACCACTAGGTGGTTGTAGTGACAATAAAAAAAACTAGTAGTGTTGAGGGACCTGTAATCACTGCATGTACTAGATTCAAGACTCACAAGTACAAAAGGGATTGCAAAAACATTGGCACCCCAGTAGAGACTATAGTTGATTCCAGTTCCAAAGTCAACATTTTCCAAAACCAAAGCGACCATCAGAGTACTAGTTGTGATGCCACATCCATCATTGACTCCTAATCTTGCACAACCTGTGATGGTGAAAGGGATCAACTTGCAATTACAACCAAGACTTTGTCCCCCACATAGAAAATTCCAACCAAACTAGATACCCAAACTTTGTGGGGTTCAATCTCCATTACCATTCCCTTGGGATAGCTATTGAATCTAGTCCCAAAATTCAAAGACCACTTGCTAAAGATGATCCAACCATGTCACCTTTCTCTACCAGAACCCAAAGTTGTGGTCCTAACTGCATCTACCCTGAAGGAGGAAGTTTTGAAAGTGCACTCTATATAATACCAAGGAAGCAAGGAATCTACTACAAGAAAATCTATCTTGTATTCATCAATAAGCATGTTTTCATCCTTTATGTAACTGCAATAGGAAAAAGAACACCAAGCACAACAAAACTTCATGCAACATCATAGAAACAATCTCCCCTGGCTTTATCTTTAACAAAATTGGTCACATTCTTCATATTCTTCTTAGAATCCATCAAAGAACCAAAAAACAGAAGACAATGCTCCATTTTTAATGGAATTTCATGATATAGAATTCATTTTCAATGTCCTCATAGTCTTCTCTCAATCTCTGAAATACAATCAATAATCCTCAATAACCCTCTATTGGTTGTGGATACCCCTCACAAAAGAGGTATGTCTGATATGAACTGTCACTAAAGCCACTACAATATCCCTAGAGAGCTCACTACTATCATTGTCATTGTAGTCTTCACTTCAAGTCTTCTTCAGCTACTTCTTCTACTTCTTTGAGCTATTTTGAGCTTGTATTCTTCCTCTCCTAAGATTGCAAAACATTCCCAAACTAAACATCCATCCATCAGAACATTCACAAAAGCAAAAAAAGACTTATAAAACAAAGACAAAGGCTCTATAGAACATTATAGAGGGTCAATAGAAGGCATAAAAATATCAGGACCTAAAATGGGTCCAACATTGGCTCTAAGGCTCTAGCTAGGCCTCTACGCTCAACCAAAACAACCCACGGCCTCGCAACCAGGAGCATTCAGAGGCTACACACATATCTAACTTCTAATTTAGATATTTTTTTGTATGGCTCGTAGTCCAATGGATAACCCTTCCCAAACTCCTCATCATAGGGAGTCCCTACACATATTAGTATTATACACCGCATAGAATAGACACAAGGAGCACCCCTCAGCTACTTGATGCGGCCCCACTCTATGGCTCTCCTACAACTCAGGGATTGCAGAGTGACGTTGAGCATAGCAGTATCAACCAGTGTGTAACCCCAAGTTTGGAGTAGTGCATGGCTTAGCACACTCACTTTTGCCCCTGTGTCTACAATTCCCTTTCTTGTGACATCCCCTAGAGCTAGGACTGGCAGGACTACATGCTTTTTCGTGCCTTCCTAGAAAGCATTGATGTGCAAGGATTTAGGCATGGAGTTCAGCATCAGACTCGGTATTTGAGTTTCTACGTCGTGCTCGGGAGGTAAGTCTGTGGTAATTGGCTCATTTGGTTCTTCAACCCACAGCTTCAGTTCTAGTCATAGCGTTGGATGCTGCCTAAGCAAGTTGCTTAAGCTCAACACCAAGAACAGGAGGATGTCCTGGTATTCCAGTTGTGGTTAGCAATGGAGGATCAAGGAAGGATGTAAAGAGAGATAGGAGTTGTGTTGAAGGAAAAGGAAGAGGCCATAGAAGAAGCAACCAAGAGCCTATAGGACAACTTGCAAAATGCCCAGTAGGAAGTGGAGGGACTAATAGACATGGCCATGACCGAAAGAAAACTGCACCTGGTGGAGCTAGAAAGCCAAGTGCAAACTACTGAAGATCAGTTAGAAAGGCTCACAGAGGCCCACCAGCACTTGTCCGTGGTGGGTTGATCAAGGTAGAAGAATAGCTAAAGAGCAACTGAACTGTCAAGATAAAGAGAAGATCCAAATGCTGGAAGTATGGGATGAACAACAACAGGTGGTAATGATATTGTCTCAGGAGATGGAAAGGAGCAAGGAAGATCTAGAAGAGAAGGCACAACGGTGGGAGAGGCACAACTTTGAAAGAGTGTGAAGGTTGACAGAGTGGCTAGCAGTGGCAGAGTGCAAGTGGGTGCTCGCAGAATCTAGAGCTGAGGCTGCTTAAGCATGCTCCAACACGTAGAGGGGTAAGCCTTTTTGAGCACTTGCTTCATGTCAGACAAGTTGAAGGAGAGGATTTAGTGGAGAGAATGAAAAGGAATTTGGAGTTGACAACCAGAGCCTTAAGGTACGGCCTGCAAGAATGCATACTCCCAACCGGTCCAAGCATAACCAAGGAGCAACAATGCAACTACCTATGACAAGCCGGCCTCTCCACCAATGAGCTCAAGGAACTTGGATTCGAGGAACAAGAGCAGCCCCATCCACCCACAATCGAACAAGACACTGAGGAAGGGCCGGACTTGAAGCATTCATTCAAGGAAGAACTACAAATCAGAGAGCCCAATCCGCCCTTGTCTGATCTACCCTTAGAAGAGTTAGATGGTTCCCAAGTTCCTTAGCTCATTATTGTTGCAAGAAGAAGAAAACGGGAACTTGTGGAGCAAGCCCAGCAAAGAGCATGAACACGGTCACAATAGCTTCCTGACGAGCCCATGCCACCACGCAAGGATCATCATCCCATCAATTGGCCATAGGAGCTGACTATCTGGCAACAGCGGGAGCTCCAATCCCAACCCTTCGAGTTCTCCTTCCTCTATCCGCCTGGACCTAGTCTTACTCCTGAAGGTAGTGGAAAGGATCATTCATTTGGGCAATACTCTAGCGAACCAAGGGGTCAAGGAGCGAAGCATTGTAATCACACAATGGAGGCGGGAACCCACAGACTACTGGTAGGATAAGGTCTATTAGGTTCCAAAGCCTTCTGAGGTTATGAGCCACAACGAAAGTAGTGGAGGAGGATCTAGGACACCAATTTTGATGCATGGATGGCCTTCTGTGGCACGCTACAGGAAGAACACAATGATCCTATCTACATGCCCTATCCTCGCAAACACGAAGTGGATTATGATAGAGGGTGCATGGTAGGTACGACTTCCCGAAGATCTACAATGTCAATGCAACAACTCGTGAGGAATGCATGACCTTTAAAGCAAGGGACTTGCGCCCACCCATCAACCACTTCCTCAAGGATTTCTCTTCCTGCCCGGACCCAACCTTCATAAGTACTTGCAATTACCTTAGGACCATTAGGTTCTTACTTAAACAAAAGCCAACAGCTAAGGAGGCCCACCTTTCCCCACTCTTTTTTCACATTAACCTAGGAATAGATAGCTGCGTTATGGCTAGGCTCATGATGAGGGCAACCCTGCTTCCCTCGTTTTGTATGAGGATTCTTGAAGATATGAGCGATAGCCACTTTACGAGGTGTAATCATCCTTTCTTGTCAACCACACCTCTTAATGCAAAGGCTAACATCAAGGAATACATGCAGAGCCACACCTTTTTGACTAAGTACCTAAGACCACATCGCGAATCATCCGAGGAAGATTAGGGTGGAGCCTAAGAGCACCCCTTGCATCCAAATGCCATCTATACTCATCTACGTCCAAAAAAAAAAGTTAGAAACACTGAACTCCCCAAAAGCACCTTGAGCGCCACAATCACTACATCTAGGGTTTCCATGCCTAGCCTCGGCCCCCACGACACATGCTTAGGGCACATCAAGGGTAGGGCATACCTAGCAAGATAAATCTTGCCTATGGTTTGACCTTTCACCCTAAGCCCCCTGCACCGCACCTCCCTTAGGCACAAACTGGGTCCTCAAGTGTGGGACACCACCGAGGGCACCCAACTCCCAGTTCCGCAAACACGGGCACCACGCACTCCACGATAAGGCACAAACACCCCCAAGTAGTGCACCTTCTTTTCTTTCCAAATACAAACAATGACCTCGACCAGAGGCCCCATCGTCCATGCAATGCACTCCCTATTTTATGTGACATGTCACCATTCAGGCACAACAAAGCAAGGAGCGAATGCAACAGCCCTAGTCAAAAAGTGAATGAAGAAGCTTGTTTGGAACAACACAGGAGAAGGCAACCACTGAGGACCACATGACGGATCTGTCCAACTATATCTTCAATTTTAAAGATGGATCCGCACATCTGCCTCTCTCCATGCACAAATTCGTCCAACCTTATCTTTAAATTCAAAGGCATGAATCCCTCCAACATACCTTCCAACAAGGCTCGAATCCAAACTCAAAACGTCACCTGGCTACCCCAGCCACACCGTCCGACTCACCACCCAGTAGTGCCATGGGGCTGGCACTCAGCCTGGCACTCAACTAGGAGGGGGGTAATGTTTACTATGTTTACTGCAAAGTGAAGGAAGCTTAAAACGAGGCATCAACAGGAAAAGCACAAGGTGGAAAAAAGGAAAGGGTGCCCTACAAGAGAGTGGGCCGCTCAAGAGAAATCTAAAAGCATGGAAACAACCACCAGGAGTACAAGGCGCAACCATGGAAGCCACAAAGCAAGAAGGCACACCTTTAAATATGAAGGCATAGCCAAAACCTCTGTAAAAGAGCGCCGGTGGGCTCTCACTCGTGCAAATTGTAAAGGTAGATAAGCGTTAGGAAAGAAGCTAGGAAGATAGGAGAACAATGAATAAAAAGGGCCTAGGATATGGCCGGCCATGTAAAAAGGGGATGACTGCCCAAGGGAAAGAGGGTTCAGTATATAAGGTTCAAAAAGTGAATGAGAGCTCATTTTTTGGTGCATGGCAAAGTGGACTCTTCTTCTTCCTCTCTTCTTCTCTTCTCTTCTTGCTTCTTGCTTCTTGCGTGTGGTTGCTAGAGGTAGGGAGTTTGAGTGAGTGAAGGAGTGAGTGTGTGAGAGCGAGTGAGTGAAGGAGTGAGTGTGTGAGAGTGAGGGATCTTGAAAATGAAGCTCTCTACCATCTCCTCTCTTCTTCTTCTCTTCTTTTCTCTTGTCTGAGACGTGGCTATGGAGGATGGAGCTTGGAGGGAGAGGATTGAGGATGCTTGAGATTGCATCACGAATCATGGAGCTATCAGAGTGCTTGAGGGAGGAAGAAACTCAATCGGTCACCAAGGTAATCTCATTACACTCGTAGAGAGGGATAACACGTTAGCTATATGAGATCTTTGAACTCGCATCCATTCTCCATCCTTCTCCCTTTCCATAATACTCTATCATTTTATCTTCTTGTTGAACTCCTTTGGGGTAGAGGTAGTACTCTTCTCCTTCTAGGGGGTAGTCAACATAGGGGTAATCTCCTTTTAGCAGGTGGAAGTAGATCGGGTATTCGTCAGAAAAGTAGCATCCATCTTCTTCTGGGTAGTAATCACTAGGTTATTGATCTTAATGATAGTCTTCCCTATAGTAGCCTTTCGGGTAGTAGCAATTGGCTCCTAATTGTCAGTACACTTCCTTTTCTTCTTCATTTAACTAGAAATGTTTTTTTTATATCACTTGCTTCTTTTCTTAGCTTTTCTTGGCATTTCTATTCTTATTTGGATTGCTTCAATCCATTCTTCAACTCTTGGAATTTTCAAGTATGGTTCAGTCTGCTCATTGGCTTCTTTAGATCCAAAAGTAATCTCCCAATCCCACCTCAACATAATTTCTCCTTGTAGCTCCATATCAAGGTCTCGGGAAACCTTGATTTGCCATAGCATAGCTCTTTAACACACCATGATCAATTGCCATAGCTTGAGCCTTATCATGAAGGAAGTGCACCCACATCTTCCTACTGTAGTCGTCGACAATCAACATAAAATAAGAAGATCCCCCCAAGGCCTGTGTAGGCATCTTACCACACAAGTGAGCATGCACCAACTCTAGAGGAGCCTGTGCTCTATTCTTGCTTTCTTGTGGAAATGCCTTTCTATGTTGCTTGCCCATCATACAAGCTTCACATGGTTCCTTCAATTCAGTTATTGTAGGTAGGTGAGCAACCATACCTTGCTTTTGCATCTCCTTCAACACTGCAAATCCAATGTGTCCAAACCTTTCATGCCAAAGCTTACTTGTGACCACTCCAGCGGTGGCTGTAAGAGCATTTAGCTCATACAGGTTGTTCCCTCTTTCTCCTTTGCCAACAATTGTGCCAGCACTATCAAGAATTTCTACACCTGTCTTCTTGAACCTTACTTCATGACCAAGATCGGTTATGGCAGAACTGATAAGAGATTTCTCCTCATTTCGGGAACATACAACACATTTGAAAGCTTTTTGACTTCACCATTTGCAGCAACAAAAGAAATAGTACCTGTGCCCGCAACAGGGCATTTAGCATCATTTCCAACCGTCACAGTGATGGATTCTTGTAGAGGCTGCATAGAACTGTATAGACCTTTCTTGTTGGTCATGTGACGGGAGGCCCCACTATCCAACACCCATGAGTCAGTGGTAGATTCTTCTTGCGCCGAGGAGCACACTTCCTCAATGGTCGCCATGAATAATTCTAGCTCTGCTTCAGCCGTATTGGCTGTCTCTTTCCCTTTACTTTTAAGGGTACCATTCTTTTCATCTGCCTTCTTGACACGACAATCTGCAATTGCATGTCATTTCTTCTTGCAGTAGAAGAACTCTCCTTGAAACTTCTTCTTTTCGCCCTTCTTCTTTTTGTCACCATCATTTTTGGTGGAGGAACCACCTTTGCCTTTTGCATTGGCAGAGAATGCAGCATCTCCATTGTTGCTTCCTTCTCGGGCTTTCAGCCTCAACTCCTCCTCCATTAATAATGCACAAAACTCCTCAAAAGTCAAAGCTTGAGGTCTCACCTGAGTATTAAGGGCAGTTACTAGTCCATCAAACTTTTGTGGACAAATCTGAAGACACCTCCGAGCTAGCTCTTCTCTAGTCTTTTGTATCCCATTGCCAGCCATCTGGTCGCGCAGATTCTTAATCCGAGTGATGAATGCTTCAACCGTCTCTCCTTCAGCAAACTTCTCCGCTGCTAGTTGATTCTCCAAGTTTTGAATCCTTGTTTGGTTTCATGTTTCATACTAACTCCTTAGCACATTCCAAGCCTCTGATGCTTTGGTTATATGCTGAATCAAAGTCAGAACACTGTCAGAACAGCTTGTAACTAAGGCACACAATGCATCTACATTCCTTCATTTTCAAGCTCGTAGAAGATCTGCATTCGGAGGAATCATCACACTAGGATTTGATGGGTCGGGGGTAGGCTGTGGTTCTGCGTCAGTCCCCAGCACAGTCTCCAGAAGCTCATAAGAATCAAGGATAGTTGTAATTTTGAACTTCCACAAGGTGTAGTTTGTACCATCTAACTTGCCTTCGTTGAAGGTTGGTGGACGAATCCTCAGTGTTTGAATAGCCGATACAGCAACACCACCTCCTGCACCGCTTCCTGATGTGCCAGAACCGCTTCCGAAAGTCCGCATAGTTTCTCTTTGCTGTTGAAGCCTTTGCCTCTTGCACACTCTCTGATCTCTAGAGCCCCTTGGGCTCTGATACCATGTAAAATATTACACAGCGCAGCAAACAGAATCTGAGAAAGAGATAGAGAGTACACAACAGATAAGAGGAGAATCAGTAAATTCTTTAACTCCAAACAACTGATACAAAGATGGCTATATCCACCCGTGCACTTCCACTATGTGAAGCTTAGATGGCGATCTAGACAGAAGATAGGTGAAGAGCTTAAGGCTAGCTGGAAAAATAACTCTGACTGGGTGAAAGATGAATGATAGATGGCTGTGAAGGGGTTTAGCTTTTATAGCCCGTGAAGGCTGTTAGGTCGGCCTGACCGACTTGCCATATGAGCCTCCACTAGTCGGCCAGGGAATATTCCCTTTACCATCGGGCCGGGGCCGCTGCCCCCGGACCCCCGCTAGGGGGGCCGCTGTGGCCCCTGGACCCCACAATAGGGGCCCCTTTTAACTCCCTTACCCCGCAACTCGATGCAATGCACCTCGAGTTGCCACCAGCTTAACCACTCCGTCTAACCCAAAGATTAGACCCACAACAATCACCTTTTTGCCATCCGGTCACATAGACCTCATCTGATATACAAGTCAGGACTCAACCAATGTCCGGGCTCACATTTGGCTTCTCCTCATAATGGGGGCCTTACAACTTTGAGCACCATGGATCATTGGTAGCACCTAATGAGGGTGGGGCATTGATCATATCTAACAAGCCTGGACCGACTCTTACTCCTGGAGGTAGTGGAAAGGATCATTCATTTGGGCAATACTCTAGCGAACCGAGGGGTCAAGGAGCGAAGCATTGTAATCACACAATGGAGGTGGGAACCCATAGACTACTGGTAGGATAAGGTCTATTAGGTTCCCAAAGCTGTCCGAGGTTACGAGCCACAAAAAAAGTAGTGGAGGAGGATCTAGGACACCAATTTTGATGCATGGATGGCCTTCTGTGGCACGCTACAGGAAGAACACAATGATCCTATCTACATGCCCTATCCTCGCAAAACACGAAGTGGATTGCTAGGTACGACTTCCCGAAGATCTACAATGTCAATGCAACAACTCCTGAGGAATGCATGATCTTTAAAGCAAGGGACTTGTGCCCACCCATCAACCACTTCCTCAAGGATTTCTCTTCCTACCTGGACCCAACCTTCATAACTACTTGCAATTACATTAGGACCATTAGGTTCTTACTTAAACAAAAGCCAACAGCTAAGGAGGCCCACCTTTCCCCACTCTTTTTTCACATTAACCTAGGAATAGATAGCTGCGTTATGGCTAGGCTCATGATGAGGGCAACCCTGCTTCCCTCGTTTTGTATGAGGATTCTTGAAGATATGAGCGATAGCCACTTTACGAGGTGTAATCATCCTTTCTTGTCAACCACACATCTTAATGCAAAGGCTAACATCAAGGAATACATGCAGAGCCACACCTTTTTGATTAAGTCCCTAAGACCACCTCGCGAATCATCCGAGGAAGATTAGGGTGGAGCCTAAGAGCACCCCTTGCATCCAAATGCCATCTATACTCATCTACGTCCAAAAAAAAAAGTTAGAAACACTAAACCCCCCAAAAGCACCTTGAGCGCCACAATCACTGCATCTAGGGTTTCCATGCCTAGCCTCAGCCCCCACGACACATGCTTAGGGCACATCAAGGGTAGGGCATACATAGCAAGATAAATCTTGCCTATGGTTTGACCTTTCACCCTAAGCCCCTTGCACCGCACCTCCCTTAGGCACAAATTGGGTCCTCAAGTGTGGGACACCACCGAGGGCACCCAACTCCCAGTTCCACAAACACGGGCACCACGCACTCAACGATAAGGCACAAACACCCCCAAGTAGTGCACCTTCTTTTCTTTCCAGATACAAACAATGACCCCGACCAGAGGCCCCATCGTTCATGCAATGCACTCCCTATTTTATGTTACATGTCACCATTCAGGCACAACAAAGCAAGGAGCGAATGCAACAACCCTAGTCAAAAAGTGAATGAAGAAGCTTGTTTGGAGCAACACAGGAGAAGGCAGCCAACACTGAGGACCACATGACGGATCTGTCCAACTATATCTTCAATTTTAAAGATGGATCCGCACATCTGCCTCTCTCCATGCACGAATTTGTCCAACCTTATCTTCAAATTCAAAGGCATGAATCCCTCCAACATTCCTTCCAACAAGCCTCGTATCCAAACTGAAAACATCACCTGGCTACCCCAGCCACACCATCCGACTCACCACCCAGTAGTGCCATGGGGCTGGCACTCGGCGTGGCACTTAACTAGGAAGGGGGTAATGTTTACTGCAAAGTGAAGGAAGCTGAAAATGAGGCATCAACAGGAAAAGCACAAGGTGGAAAAAAGGAAAGGGTGCCCTACAAGAGAGTGGGCCGCTCAAGAGAAATCTAAAAGCATGGAAACAACCACCAGGAGTACAAGATGCAACCATGGAAGCCACAAAGCAAGAAGGCGCACCTTTAAATATGAAGGCATAGCCAAAACCTCTGTAAAAGAGCGCCGGCGGGCTCTCACTCATGCAAATTGTAAAGGTAGATAAGCGTTAGGAAAGAAGCTAGGAAGATAGGAGAACAATGAATAAAAAGGGACTAGGATATGGCCAGCTATGTAAAAAGGGGATGACCGCCCAAGGGAAAGAGGGTTCTGTATATAAGGTTCAAAAAGTGAATGAGAGCTCATTCTTTGGTGCATGGCAATGTGGACTCTTCTTCTTCCTCTCTTCTTCTATTCTCTTCTTGCTTCTTGCTTCTTGCTTCTTGCGTGTGGTTGCTTGAGGTAGGGAGTGTGAGTGAGTGAAGGAGTGAGTGTGTGAGAGTGAGTAAGTGAAGGAGTGAGTGTGTGAGAGTGAGGGATCTTGGAGGTGAAGCTCTCTACCATCTCCTCTCTTCTTCTTCTCTTCTTTTCTCTCGTCTCAGACATGGCTATGGAGGATGGAGCTTGGAGGAAGAGGCTTGATATGGCTTGAGATTGCATCACGAATCATGGAGCTATCAGAGTGCTTGAGGGAGGAAGAAACTCAATCGGGCACCAAGGTAAGCTCATTACACTCATAGAGAGGGATAGCACGTCAGCTATGTGAGATCCTTGAACTCGCATCCATTCTCCATCCTTCTCCCTTTCCATAATACTCTATCATTTTATCTTCTTGTTGAACTCCTTTGGGGTAGAGGTAGTACTCTTCTCCTTCTAGGGGGTAGTCAACATAGGGGTAATCTCCTTTTAGCAGGTGGAAGTAGATCGGGTATTCTTCAGAAAAGTAGCATCCATCTTCTTCTGGGTAGTAATCACTAGGTTATTGATCTTCATGACAGTCTTCCCTATAGTAGCCTTTCGGATAGTAGCAATTGGCTCCTAATTGTCAGTACACTTCCTTTTCTTCTTCATTTAACTAGAAATGTTTTTTTTCTATCACCTGCTTATTTTCTTAGCTTTTCTTGGCATTTCTATTCTTATTTGGATTGCTTCAATCCATTCTTCAACTCTTGGAATTTTCAAGTATGGTTCAGTCTGCTCATTGGCTTCTTTAGATCCAAAAGTAATCTCCCAATCCCACCTCAACATAATTTCTCTTTGTAGCTCCATATCAAGGTCTCGGGCAACCTTGATTTGCCATAGCATGGCTCTTTAACACACCATGATCAATTGGTAGTCAACCTCCTCTAGGTCCTCATCTAGCTCTTCAGTTCTCTCTTCCAAGCTGCATTATGCATTTGTTCCTTTCTAAGCCTTCTCCAAGTTCTTGATTATTCATATTTTCTCCATCTATTTGAGCTGCAACTCCTTCTTGTATGTGGTCTTGATCCATTGACATAGCTTGTCATCCTCTTCAAAAACAATGTCCTTCCATAGTTTGAGCTCTCTCCAAGTCATTTTGATTGGTATGCAGTGTGTCCTTATCACACCAGGGCTCCTTCTCAACTTTGGTTGTTGCACATCAAGTTCACTTTTATTTTCAGCAAGTATCACACCCAGGGGGCATTGGGACGTGGGGTGTCGCACCATGTTGTGTCGTGTCATGTTCTGTCACATCATGTCATGTTGGTGTTTTCGGGTCACAATGCATTGGGATCCTATCCACAATCCTGAGCCTCCTTCCCTATTGAGCTAGTATGCTCCATGCTAGAGTTGCTCTTATACCATGTGTTACGGACCTTCATGGGATTTCAAGTCATAACCTATCATGAGGCATAAAAATGGCATAGTGGAAAGATACACAAGTTATATCAATGAATCTTTGCATTCATGATATCGAAAGATACCACATTGAGGCATACCTCAAGACTACACCCTTGTGACACTGCACATTTGAGGGCCCACCACTAAGCCTAGGGAATCATATGTAGAAGCACAACCCAAGCAAAGCTTGATTGAGTACTACCCCCTATATATGTGCATCGGTATGCATCCCCCTGGTATACCTACAAAGCCCTTACCCTTACACCCCCTCTTTTCGTTTTTGTAAGTATGAATAAAGTTAGAAATTTATACTAATTCCATTAATATTTTCTTCCTTCTAAAGCTAACTAATAAACAAAAATTCCTCCTCATATAATAAAATAGTTAACGAAAAGAGTCCCCTATTATTAAATCTTTGTCTTAAGACAAAGCCTCCCCTTGGAAACTATTTAAAGGAAGCCCCCTCCCCCCCCTCTTCGCAATTACAACTCGTGATATGAGGAGGAGACACACACACACACACATAGCATGAGTGAGTCATGCAGAGGTGAGGAAAATTCTACGTGAAGAAGATACCACCCATTCATGCACTCGCATCCTACCTTCAAAACCCTTCATTTTCATCACTTTTCCCTATCCACTATGGTTGTTGGGATAAAGGGCAAAGGGCACTGCCCATGTCCCCTGCCCATAAGGGCCAGGTTGTACATAGTACATATACCTATCTAAAATCATTTTTGAAGTATACTCTTCAATACCACAAATCATGTGTCTCTGTCTCTTCCCTCTCTCAACATGTATCTCTACACAGAAGCTCCATTGCAACTAACTCAACAAAGGGGTATCAGAGCTTGGTTCAGGCAATCAGGAGCTTGGCATTTCTTCAGATGCAAGAGCTTGAAGTTGAAGAAGAGTTCATTGTGAAGAGTTTGCAAGGAGGACAACAAGGTTGGAAGCTTCTTCTTGAAGCTTGAAGCTTCCTTCTTCATTTGAGCTTGTTGGTAGCCATCATTGGCCACTTATTAGGGACCCTTCCCATCATCCACAACACTTGGACCAACATTCCAATCTCTTCACGGCTGAAGGCATCATCACCATGGGTATGCAGATCTGGTTTTTAGCATGCTCATGACCTATAGCAAAGCTGCTCCTCTTCTTTTGGCATCATGGTTGTGCTCCAGACTTTGCATCTAATGCTTGGCACTGAGCAGAAGTGTAGTATTACACTTGGGGTTGATATACGTTCAATGTAATAAACAGGGTAGCAACTATTTCTTGAGTGAATAATGCTTATGATTCACTTATGTGATGATCTGATGTCCATTAGGTGCTACATGACTTGGAGATGTTATGTCCATGATTAGAGCAATCATTTTGCTTGGTTTTGACAGAGATTTAATTGTTGGAATAATAGGGTTGAATGACATTTTGACTACGTATGCATTATGTCTTGCTTCTAGACTTGGTCTCGAACATTCTAAACCAAGTATTCATGCTTATGGTTGATGTTACATACTTGGATTTGATTCTGCAGAATGCATTTGAGCAGCAATTAAAGTTCATTTTTGGATCAACTTTACCTACAAGTCTACTACTGTACATTCAAGACAGTTTTCTGCATATTCAGGACAGCATACCTCACTGTCAGGAATTTTGATATGTTTCTATGCAATAACATTATGGTGATGTTTTGAGAAGCTTTGCATGATCTTTAGAGCTCAATCTCAATTAGTTTGAGAGGTTGATAAGTAGTAGCACCTCAAATCTAGTAATATATGCACTAGATCCCATGGATTTTTCACTACATTTACAACACCTTATCACATAAGTATGACCAATCAATGAGGATAGAGCACATAAGGAGACCCATGAAAGAAATATTAGCAGACATGGAAACTTAAAGAAGGATAGGTAGAGGCCTCTTGCAATAATTGGCCAAGGACCTAAGCCTAAAGAAGAGCTAAGGGTGTTGAACTTTGACAAGAAAATCTTACCACCCTTAGAACTCCTAATCAAGTGAAATGAAATAGCACTACTCTTGTTGCTTCAATCTTAAACTAACTAGGATGAAGGGCTAGTCATGAATTCCAATTGTCACAAGCCACATGTAGACAGCAAGGGATGACCCATATAGTTTTGATGAATAATTTTAGGTTTTTGAGGCTTATTGTTAATCGAATTTTGAAAGGACCAATTTTTTTGAAAAAATCGATTATTAGGAAGATAAGATGCAAGTTCTAAAAACTACCCAAGGGACGGATAAATTTTTAACTCCAATGAGATTGTTTTAGGAAACATTGCACCAAATGGATCTACAATTAGGTCATCCCCCTAAAAATAGTAGCGTTTAGGCTTAATAAAGTTGACCTTACTTTTACACTCTACCACCTAAAAATTTGTTAGAAGGGTTGCAGATCCATTTTTACCTATATACAATATTTATGACATCCATCCCACTTGTACTCCAATTTTCAAGGAAACAGTTCACATCATACATCTAGTATATGAATTGTCCCTTCACAAAAGCTTACTTCTTGGTATGCAAATCATGAAGTGCTTTCATTTGCTTCTTCTTCCCCACTGGTTGATGCAATATCACTTGCAATCTAATCTCAACCAATTGTACTAAAGAAGTTACTTGTTGGTACTCTCAACTTGCCCATTGTTGTGCTTGATGTTCAAAGCCTCTGTCAATGTCTTTATTTAGAAAGTGAGTTCCACAAACATAGACTAGCTTTTTAAAGGACCAAATTGACATATAATTTTCTCTAAGATACAACTTGCCATTTCCTTATCATTATCCTTCACAATTTCATGGGCTTCAAACCACTTTGTAAAGTATGTGTTGCAACAATAATTTATAGCTTATGCGATGTTGATGAAGGATGCACAAGTCCAACAAAATCAATACCTAATCTTGTTAAAAGGTAACATCAATACCTAATAAACCTATGATGGTACAAGATTGATGAGATGAAACTATGGACCTCCCTGGGAGTGGTGGGTGGATGGTTCATGGCTCGGATAACAACTACCTTTTCACGATTGGTAGCAATGACAAGTGCACTCAAAAAATGGCCCAAGAGTAAACTATAAGCACCCCAAGTACACATTCCTATGGATTTAGAGCAATATAGTGCTCTCAATAATACCAAAATCTTTTACTGAATACAACAAGCTCTTGATTACCCACATCATCTATGTATACATCGAGATCCTCAAGTGAAATATCACCGAAGGACTTATTGACAGTCCTCTTGGGACATTGCATAAACCAAATGCCATCACGTGGTCTTTAAAAGTACCAAAAGCTATGATAAATGTTGTTTTTGACTTCTTTTCTTTGGTTATGGCTGTTTGATTATACCTAGAAAAATACTCCACATATCTTACCCCTAATTGATCCAAAATCTTATCAATGAAAGGCAAGGCACAGTAATCCTCGACTATTTGCTTATTCAATTCTTTAAAGTCCGTATATAAATGAATTTGACTATTCTTCTTTATCCTTATCACCACCACTTAGCACCATTTTGTATGCTCTATAGGAAAGACTAGTCCAGCTTACTTCCCTGTTTCAGGAGGATTGCGTCCACAGAAACAGTAGGGGGGATCCCCTTTAAGTTGTTGTAGCTCCATGTGAAGACATCCCCTTTAAGTAGGATTGTTTGTGTCCACAGACATCATTTAGAGTTGCAAGTTCGAGCTCCACTACATAAGTATAGTATAATAGATCTAGTCTTTGGCCCAAGTAGGCTTATTTAAACTGACTTCATACACATCATGTGTGGTGGAACCCTCATCAAATTCACGTGAACTTGAGGGTTCATCAACCAAGGCTCCTTCAAGATTTTCCCGCTCTATTGTAGAAGGTGAATCTCCTTCATTCAACAGATGCATAGCTAGGGTAAGCATAAAAAATAGCTCTTTCTAGACCACATCAAAAAATCAAGCGACCAGCTAAAAGATCGACCACGTAGTTAGCCATTTGTGTACATAGCCAGCCCAAACTCCTTGCCTTGTATAGCTCCGAAAAAAGGGCTTCCAACTGTCACTTTTCATCGTGGATGTGCCAGATCTAGGTGATGGTCCAGCACTTTTTGGGTCCAAAACTTTGGATGCCAATGTGTCGCAATAGCTCACCCGTAGGTCCACATAGGTTGCATATTTTCGGATGTATGTGGGATAGTTACACCCAATGACAGTCAACCGTGGTGGTTGGTCGTGTATCCATGTTGTGGGAGCCGAGTTTTGTTGTGAGCACCATCTTTTGACGCAGACATCGCACTCTTCTCTGTATTCTTAGTTTACAGTGAAAAAGCCGCTTTCCCAATGAGACGAGCCCCGCATTCCGCTCTTATTTGTCTTTCATATATTTGCGATGTTGGCGGCTGGATGATTGCACATGGCTATGCACTAGTTCAAGGGGCGATTTTTTCGCCGAACATGTCAGGAGGAAGAGGAAAAAAGCTCCCTCGAATGGGAGCATGCTGAAGTTTTGAAGAAGGTCTGAGTGTCTCCATGGGGATAAAGCGAGGTGGGTTGTGTAACCATGTTGCGGTCACGCGGTGGCACTACCACTGCCATAGCATCTTTCTTTTGACACCACCTTCGTATCCCCATTTCCGTACGGCTCCATGGAGCGGTGTACGACTCGAAAGGCGAGAAGCGAAGTTCTCTGAGGCCCGTGTAGAGTTGTTGCTCGTTTGTATGCTTTCATGTAGACCGGATCCAATGGCGTGGATGTTTCCTATACAAAAGGGAGCGGGCATTGGTATGATGATGGGGCTTTACTCGATTTTGGTTACATTGAAGGGTGGCTTTTCTTGCCAAGTCCCATGAAGAATGGGTGTTGGTGTTGGAAAACGCGCATGGGGTGGGAGTGCCTCTCTCTTGTGCCAAGAAATGTGGTGCTGGCAAGTAGATAGCAGGCTCCGAGCGAATAGCTAACCTGGTTGCACGAGTGTAGTGCTTTGTAGCTTGTGGTGGTATGTGCGTGCGCGGGCAGTGCCGGTGCTCGAGCACGTGGAATAGTAGCCCTCGAGGGGGCAACCAAAATAAATTGGGGGAAGGCTGCGCCTTAGTTAGTACGCGCGTGTGAGAACGTACGTACGTAAAATGAATAAAAGATCGGGTTTGTCACCGGGGACTGAGAGGAGGCCGACGGTCGGCCTGCAGACAAGGTGGCGTTGTCCCTCCCGCGCATGGGGTGGGAGTGCCTCTCTCTTGTGCCAAGAAATGTGGTGCTGGCAAGTAGATAGCAGGCTCCGAGCGAATAGCTAACCTGGTTGCACGAGTGTAGTGCTTTGTAGCTTGTGGTGGTATGTGCGTGCGCGGGCAGTGCCGGTGCTCGAGCACGTGGAATAGTAGCCCTCGAGGGGGCAACCAAAATAAATTGGGGGAAGGCTGCGCCTTAGTTAGTACGCGCGTGTGAGAACGTACGTACGTAAAATGAATAAAAGATCGGGTTTGTCACCGGGGACTGAGAGGAGGCCGACGGTCGGCCTGCAGACAAGGTGGCGTTGTCCCTCCCGCGCATGGGGTGGGAGTGCCTCTCTCTTGTGCCAAGAAATGTGGTGCTGGCAAGTAGATAGCAGGCTCCGAGCGAATAGCTAACCTGGTTGCACGAGTGTAGTGCTTTGTAGCTTGTGGTGGTATGTGCGTGCGCGGGCAGTGCCGGTGCTCGAGCACGTGGAATAGTAGCCCTCAAGGGGGCAACCAAAATAAATTGGGGGAAGGCTGCGCCTTAGTTAGTACGCGCGTGTGAGAACGTACGTACGTAAAATGAATAAAAGATCGGGTTTGTCACCGGGGACTGAGAGGAGGCCGACGGTCGGCCTGCAGACAAGGTGGCGTTGTCCCTCCACTGTCTGGAGCGAGGGGTAGCATTGCTCCGTTTCCGGCCTCATGCGGTCTCCCCTACTTCGAGGACGGAGAGTTGCCAGACCTCCGGGCGGCAACGATCTCGTCCACTCGCGACTTGGAGATGGGCGTCGCTGCAAAGGCAGCGAGTCAGCCCCACATCTCAGTGCACGTGACCGGTGGCATCCAAGATGGGCGTCGCTGCAAAGGCAGCGAGTCAGCCCCACATCTCAGTGCACGTGACCGGTGGCATCCAGACAACTGTATACTCTCCCCTCCTCGGTTTACAGGCGTCACAATACACCCAGGAGCGAAAGGGCGAGCGAGCGCCAACTGCGGCTATATAGATCGTACATTTTGCGCAAGCTTCACATGTGGGACACTATCCAGCTTCCACCAGGCACACGCCTATATTTGGAGCCGCCGTCCTGCCTCCCGTGAAATCCGGAGCATCATCGTCCGGCCGCCGGCGTTCGCTTGGATTCTGACTTGGACTTGGACATATGACTTTTGTTCTTGAAGTAAATAAATTACCTACGCGTAGGTATATGCCGTTATTATGCATGGATGCCGGAATCGTTATGAACTCTAGACGGTGCTAGTTGTATGAGCTTTGCACGGACACTCGTACTGCGCTCAGCATACGTGTTCACTATATCCCCTATGTCATACGTGGAGCTGTAACCGTTTATATTTTGCCATTCCACTTCCCTTGTCTTCCTCTTACCATCAACGGTGGGTCAAGAAGGGCCTCATACCAAAAGCCCGGCAAGTATAGCCAACTTAAATCTATAGGTTCTCGGTAACTTAACTATTGGGCTCACCTCGATAACCTCCTCTCCCTCCTCGAATTGGAAGCTTAGCGCACTGTTCCTGCTCGTTCTTCGAATAGACCGCCATGCTTTACAAAACACATGGCATTGTTTTGCGCAGTCCCACAATTTGTGCACAATTCCTTGCGTAATTGGGCTAGCGAGGAGAAGGCGAGTGACCATACACTCTTCCAACCTGTGCCTTCCTATTCGCAACCTTGCGGTCTTTTATCACAAGGTTCTATCGCATTCTAAGCTTGGAAACTATGGATCTTGATGGACCCGACTTTATCCTTTGTGGTAGGTATGCACACTTGACAAACATAGTTAATGTACGATGCTCACTTTCTCCTAGTCATTCATTCTATGCATGTGTTGTTCCAAAACATCAAAACCCATAGTTGATTGTTCCTATTGGATGGATATATCTAATTGGTTGGCCTATCATGGGCTATTCAAGCCTTGAGCAACTCATTGAGAAGAGAATCATTTCTCTTTTTGAGGGGTGAATTGGGGTGTATGGGGAGCATCGATGGTACTTCATTTTCCATTCAGGCATTAGTACCCTTGCTGAAAATTGTGATAACCTTGATGCTGGGTAGCTCCAAATGGATACATTGTAGTTGGAGGTCAAGTATACACTTGATGAGTCATTTAAATAGGCATCCCAATAGTACCTCATTACCAACTCATTCCGTGTTAGGCAACACATAGAAGATGGCAGGTAGACTTTCAATCTTGGCAGTTAAGGTGATTTGACATTTCCCTAATAATGCATAAGGAGACCCCCCATATGGACAATAATTCTGTGTATGTTGAGATTGGGCATGGACAATATAAAGATGCCAAACTATGACATAGAAGGATTAGGCATGCGAATTCGCAAAGGCTGAAATAGATGTAGTCTACACAGGTTTGGATATGTCAATTTTGATCATGTATGTGAGTCTTATCAGCTTGGCAGGCAGTCTAGACTCCCATTTTCAAGAGGGGGGGCAGTGAGCACTTATCCTTTGGAAATGGCACACTCTGACATTTGGAGTCCATGTCAGAATGTTTCCTTGAGTGGAAGATGTAGGTCCTATATCATTTTTATTGATGATTTCAATAGGATGACATAGGTGTACTTTTTGCAACATACTAGTGAAGCATTTGAAAAGTTTTGCAGTTTTAAGATATGGCAGAAAAGAAATGTGGGGGTTACATAAAATGCTTGAGATCAGATAATGGAGGAGAATTTATGTCAAATGATTTTTCTTACTACTTGAGAGACCATGGGATTAGAAGACACATTATATGCAAGTATACACCATAACAGAATGGTGTTACTATAGAAAGGAAGAATAGGATTATTACCAAAGTTGCAAGAGCTATGATGAATCAATCAAGCTCTTTTTTCCCAGCTATAGGTTAGCTAGATGTCATGTGTGCCTCAATAAATGAGTCGAGATCTAACTCTAGTTAGGAACATGGTTAGGTTAGCATTGTGGTTTGAACTATATTGTAGTTGTGTGTAGTATGTGGGTTACTCAATGAATAATCAAGAATACTATTGAGAGCACTGTGCTCTTTGAGCTTGCCTCTCTCCATATCTCTCACTCTCCCTCTACATCTTGAACATGATATCAGAGCAGGAAGGCCTTATGTGGCAATGAGTAGAAGATGAAGAGTGTCCTTGACCTATAGCTTGAAGAAGGAACCCTATGGAAGTACATTGATAGCCACAGACTACACTTGGAATGGTATGTATCAATGTTCTTGAAGTCTACACTTGATAGAGCCTATTAGGGCTTGGAAGGAGGGGTCATTGGCCTTCACTAGAGCATGTGATGGAGCTAAACAACACCGGCACCTTTAGCAACAAATCTGCATGATTGGTCTAGACTGCACTTGTTGTTTTGGGGGTTGAATGGGCAACATTAGCAAGTGGGTACCATGACCAATAGGCTGGCATACTTAGTATTATTTAGGGCCACTTGAAGCTCATTCATAGTAGGATATATAGCAATCGTGAGTGCTCATTAGAAGGTCATCAACAACAGCCACATGGACTTCAGAAATTAGCATGGAGTTGGGAATTTGCACTTGCTTTATGGCTTACATGATCAAAGGATCTCAACCAATCATTGCTTCACTTTGGCATTACCAACATCAAGTGGATAGTTGGCAACTAGTGTGGCATAATTTATGCATGCTTGGGGCACTAGTATGAGGATCTGAAACTCAGTTCTAAAATCTATTTATAGGCTGCAAGAAGCTTGACAGATTGCACTTGAAATCTTGGAGCATATTGAAAGGTTAACTTGGTTTGTAGGGAGTCAAGCACCATCTATTCAAATACTGTAGAAAATACATAGAGTTGTAAACATGGCAAATGTAGATAGATTTGACAATATTACACAGAGAGTGGGTGAGAAGTTGGACAATAATAACTATGCAATATGGAAATTTTGCATGGAAAATTTCCTAGTTGGCAAAGGGTATTGGGACCTTATTACAGGTGTTGAATCTGTGAACCCAAGCTTCCAAAAAAGAGTCCAATTGTTGAATAGCTATGATAGTGGATTTTTAGAGCCTGTTTTTGAAGTGGAAAAGTGGCTCGGTAGGCGTAAAATACCAATTTTTCATGCAAACTGAAACAATTGTGGATCAATGAGCTGGAGTTATCGTAGATGGAGTTCAATGGTAGGAACACAATGCAAGTCTCGGTTCATTGATTAGAGATCGTTTGACCCCCCATTTAATCCCCTTAAGGTTTCACGTTATAAAGAAGCTATGTGATCTGAGAGCCAAAAAGTGCATGATAAAGGCTAACTTTATAGATTTCGATGCCACGGAGCCAGTTAACCAGTCAAATCTCGAACCTTAGTTTGTTTGCCTCACCAAAATGCCAAAATCCACTTATTGGCATTGTGAAAACACAAAACTTGAACTAGTTATTTTAAGGCTTTAAGCCTTAAGCTTGGATTAAAGAGGGTTAACTCCACAAATTTGAATCGGGGGAGGGGGGTGCCATTATTTTCAGTGCCTCCTCCTTGATTAAAAAATGATTGTTTGTGCCTGTTGGCATCAAGTTGAGGGAAGAGGGCATCAAGATAGAGAATTTGGACACTCTCCAACACTTCAATCCACATGAAAAATGATTGAGTAAATGGAAATATCAGTTTTTAGTCTTTCTCTCTTCTCTCTCCTCTTGTTTTGTGTTTCCATGGTTGATTCTATGAAAGAAGGGGGTGGGCTGAGATGAAAGAATTCGATCATTGTCATGAGGTTCTTTGCTCATGGTCTAAATATAAAACATTTATCCTTTACAAATATCACTTAGTTAGTTGAAGTCTAGACATACTACATAGAATCTTGCCTAGTGCAATAATCATAAAAACCTAAGTCCACCAACATACCACATGGTGTAATAAAGGTGGGGACTCTCTACCTTAAAATGCAATAAATTTATCATGGGCCCTTGATAAGATGATTTATTTTGGATACTTACTCTTAACCATCCTTGTATTTCTTACATGAAGTTGCTACGAGTTTTGCAAAACATGCTGCATATGACATGGTATATGTGATCATGGACAATCAAATGGCTTGGATGAGGCCACGATTACATATGTTAGTGATGAAGTTATTCTAATAACATGTCTCACAAGTTCATTAGAGTGAGGAATCACTTAAGTCCATAAAGTATACTATGTTAGTGAGCATATGCATTGTATATGCCTTATATGACTTGCATGAAATATAACTTTGGCAAGAGGGAGTGAAGTCGTGAGCAAGAAAGCCAGCGCAACTTTTGGCACTAAATAAGGGTGCAGGCTGGGAGAAGAGATCTATAGATTCGAAACACACAAGTGTTACTCAAAGTGGAGCTTTGCAATACAACTCAAGCTTGGGAATAAAGGAGTGGTGGAACCTTCATCTCCTGCCAAGTAAGTAGCACTTTTAGCAGAGAACAAACAGTTTTTATGGCTGTCCAAACTGTGTATTCAAAGGGTAGTAGCCCATACAAAAGGGGAGCTCGAGTATGAGTCTTGAGGGAGGACTAGGCCTGACCTGTGTATGCTAAGTTTGATCTCCCATATCAAGAGTGACATTAAATCCACTCTCTTGAGTCTTTTAAGAGCTGAATAGGGACTGTTATTGGTCTTCCAATCATGTAAATTGAAGGACTGAAATTCATCTACTTGCTCTATTGATTATCTTGACCCAAAGGGCTCATCCTTGCTCTTGGAAAGCTTACTGCAAGCTCCTATTGTAGAAGCTTGATGAGGGATATGTCAAGAAGCCTTCTTGACTTGATTTTAGGAAGAAAAGTGGGCTGAATAATTTAGCCCAAACAAAGATTTGTGGCATCATCAAGTATCTTTCTCCCCTTGAAGATTCATGGCATTGCTATGCTTGATGCAAGTGGATATAGCATAATCATTATGGAAGGGGTAACAAGAGAGCATCTTGATTGCTCTATACTACGTGCTCTGAAATAGGTGGCCAATTTTAAAGGAAAAAAGGGCGGCAGGATTTCCTTCTTCTCCCCTACTTCTGCATGCCTATTACAAGCTACCTATTGCTTACTACATGTTCTTGAATATAGGGCTATTTTTGTACCTCATCAAAGTGTCTTCTTGGGAGTTAAATGCCATGAATGTGGGATGAAATAGGCAGCCCTCACAGTGATTTGAGGACAACAATGCCTTTTACTTCTCTATTGCTCCATATGGTATGATTTATACTTGTACTTAGTTGATCTATACACTCTTTGTTAGGGAAAGTTTATGTTATCAACAAAGGTGAATTTTGAAAGTTTTATGGGCTGATTTAGGCTGAAATCTTTAGTCATATTCAAAGAACTGGCTACAACATTGAACTTTTACTTCATTTCTTGCTCTACAATTGATTTCTTGTCAAATTATGCAAGTATTATGTGCCCCTATGGTAGGGAAATGCTTGAAGACCATTCATAGATGCTATGAATTGAATGAAGAGGATCTTTTCCTCTTTATTTCTTGGTTGTGGTAACTTAACCTCGTATGAATCTTTTTTTGAAGCTCTCTTGAAGAAAAGTTCTTTATCCATCAAGCCTTGTAATTGACTCATAAGCTTCACTTTACATTGAATGTAATCATACAAAGCTGAATGATGGGACGCAGGGTCGTTTTTTATACTTGTACTTAACTTTATAATATGTGATTACTCTTAAAGTCAAGAAAACAAACTTGGCTTGAATTAAAGCTTATGAGGTAACATGCTTGTGATCTATGCTAAGAACTTGCAATTGGAAGCCGTGGATTTGGCTTGGAACCTTCAACTCTTCTCTTATCTCTAACATCTCTGGAGTCTAAACTCTTGAACTCCAAACATTCTTCTTTCTCAAAACCCTGTGAAAGACCGTGAAGTACCTCTTGAACCTTTAAGCATTCACTGCAAACTACTTATCTCTTGAAGCCACATCTCCAATTATCTTGTCTAGTTTTCTTGCCAAACCCCTATGATGACCTTCAGCCCTACACGTTGTGAAATTGGTGAACCTGACGTGAAGGTTGGTGTAAGAAAACTCCAAGATGGGGGATTCTTCAGGAGATGCTCTACAACAATTGGTGTGCAAATTGTAGTAGACCCAGCAACAACAAATCCAAATGTTACAACAACAACAACAAAGGCAAGATGAAGAGAAGATTGATTCCACAGTTATTAAGGCCCTAGAACAAGTTGGGCATGAATTGAAACAATTTAATGGTAAAAAATTCTATGTATTCATTCGTTTATATGTTGAGAAAATGCTCTTCTTTGGTGTATCACAACATGCATGGAGCCAATATTTGTCCAGGCTAGCCAAGCATGGTCTTCAAGAAAGAATCCATGGTCTTTTCCGGTGAGATGCAGATTGGGCTGCATTTAAAAAAGCCCTACACGAAGAATTTTTCTTAGAAGAATCTGGCCTAATGATGAAGAAAAGTTTCACTGATTGGGTTGAGAATGTTGGAAGAGAGGGAGAGAGTGACTGTTAGATGACTCATAACCTGTTGTAAGTGGACATGTCACATCCTAGAGCATATTTTCTTTTCCCTTATCCAATCTCCCCCTCATTGACATATCCGTGTCAGTGGACGTAGGAGTACGACTCCGTAAGCGTCCTGACCAAGGACTTACGGTAGGTGACCCATCACCTATAGGACCACTCGTGGATGTACTCACTGTAGGTGTATTTTTAATATTACTAGTGCTGGGACTGATCCATCAGTAGCCACTGCAACAGGATTACCAGACCACGATGCCAGCTCATAAAAAACAACATCTCTGCTAATCAATGTCTCATGTGTAGACACGTGTAGATGGTACATAACACTTGTAAGCTTTCCGATCTTGTGCATAACCAAGCAACACACTCTTGAAAACTTTAGGATCCAATTTCTTCCTCTTTTCTCATCAGGAACATGTACGTATGCAATGCTGCCAAATACCTTCAAGTGTGAAATGTCAGGCTTATGACCACACAACCTCTCATATGGAGTTATATCATGAATCCCTGTTGTAGGGGTTCTATTCAGCACATAGACAGTAGTCACTACTGCTTCAACCCAATAACCATTTGGCAAACTCTTCTCATTCAGCATAGCTCTTGCCAATTCCATCAGTACCCTAATTTTCCTTTTTGCTACACCATTTTGCTGTGGTGTATAGCTGCACGTTAACTGTCTTTTGATCCCCATGTTTAGCAAGGTACCTGTCAAAGTAATTAGAGACATATTCTCCACCTCCATCCGATCTAAGACATGAAATTTTACAGCTCAACTCATTTTCAGCATGCTTCTTGAAGTCCTTGAATGCATCAAACACATCATCCTTATGTTTCAGTATGTAAAGCCAAGTATACCTACTGAAATCATCAATGAAGGATACATAGTAATGAGCACCACCAAACGAAGCATTATGAGATAGACCCCATACATCTAAATGTACCAACTGCAAGGGTCGTGAGCTATTCCGTACATGTCTTGTAAATGGAAACCGTGCTTGCTTTCCAAACTGACATGCATCACATGCATGCCCAAAGTCATGATACTTGAACTTAGGCAGTCCAAGCACAATTGGTGCGCAGATCGGACGCAGAATGCTCACGTAGTGAATCCCGGAAGGTCCCCAAGAACAATGAACTCTACCTTTTTGCACAAAAAACCATGTAAAAGCATGCACGACAAGAAGCAAGAGACAAATTGGGTTCAATCTCCCCCCATGCCTTGTGTGAGCGCTTCACAAAGCATGTATTTTATGTATATTTCAATCTTCATGCTCAATAATAGCCCAATTTACAAAAATATGACAAGCTTTTAGCTTTTGAGTTTGCTTTCTACAAAAATAGGAAAATAAAGCTAATGGACGGTGCCCATAGAGTCTGGCACGCCCAATCTCAATGTCCAAATAGAAATAACATATCCGTGCGCATAGGCATATACAAAATAATAATCAATAATCAATGCCTCAATAGACATAACAAAATATAGGCGTGGCGCCTATCAAAATATAATCCAAAGGTCGAATACTCGCTAGACTCCAATGCTTTCCTTCGCCACTGCTGCTATCTCTACACATCAACTGAAGCATTCACAATCGTTAGTAAAATAATACAATTAAACCGACAAAAGTGAATACCTAGCAGTCTTCAGCTACATAAATAAATCAACTGGTTAGAAATAAATCCTAACCTTAATTTATTACGAGTGCGCACTCTAAACTCATAAACGTTTATTAATTTAATATGCATTTTGCGGAATCACCCGCTATGGAATCACCCACGTACACACTAAATTAATGAAACGCCCGAAAAGGACAGGCGTCCCCATCAACTTCTCGCACAAAGAATCCTCTTTGTGTATGAGCCCCGATCATCTAAGTTTACGGAATCCACCGTAAAACCTCACGGAATCCACCATGGAATATGCCTCCTGGCATCATACCCCCGGGGTGGGATAGCAATTGACCTCAATTGCTATTAGCTCAATGTGGAGCTAACAGAGTGGGGAAAGCATTTAAGTCTCTAGCATGCATCCATTGTGCTTCTTCTACAGGATGGTTCTTAAATTTAACTAGATATCTAGAATACCTTCGGCCAGTTCTAGTGGTCATGTAGTCAGTGTCTATGATGGCTTCTGGTTCAAGTATTTCAGTCTCTTCCTCTAGTAAAGGTGGGTTTTCATAAACAGGGTGGATAGGTAATTGGCCTCTAAATGGTCTCAATAAACTAATGTGAAATGTATTGTGAATTTTCCAATGAGATGGCAATTCTAACTTGAATGCATTATCATTAATCTTATGAATGATTCTAAATGGTTCATAAAATCTAGGAGCTAATTTGACAACTGGATGTCTATCTACACTTTGCAGTCTACGCTTTTCTATTCTAAGCCAAACATAATCATCAACTTTGAAATTCATGGCTTGTCTTTTCTTGTTGGCTTGTTTGGTATATGATTGTTGGGCTTTAGCAATCATATCCTTAACCTCATCAAAAATACTGTTATGCATACTAGCAATATCATCAGCACTCTGAATTCTATTAGACAAAGATGCAACAGGTGTAGATAATCTATATCCATAAATAACTTCAAAAGGTGCTTTCTTTGTAGATGTGTGCAGTGTATTGTTATATGCAAACTGTAATA